>NW_021681061.1:69468-98946 GCF_001412515.2 Diachasma alloeum
AACGGGCCAAGCCTGGCACAAGCCTGGGCTTGCCAAGTTTGGGCGCCCAGGCTTGGACCGAGGTTCAGCCATCCCTGGGGACCGGGGCTTGAGTCTCGGGGGAAGAGCGGGTAACCGAGCCTTGGTTGACAGATCTGGCCCAGCCTTGGCCGGACATTGGCATGCCGGACCTCGATAACCAAGCCTCAGCCAGCGGTGGCCCGAAGCTTGGTCATTGGGCTCCAGCCGTTGGTGTAACTGTAAGGTTTAAGTCGTAAGGGTGAGATGACGAGAATGGAATCATAGGGGTGGAATCATAAGAGTAAAATCTGAAGAGTAAAATTGTATGGGTCAAATNAGTAAAATTGTAAGGGTCAAATCGCAATAATGGAAAGGGGCGAAAAAATCATAAGGCTGATATTCTGAGGGTTAAATGGTAAGGGTGGAAACTTGAGGGTAAAATATTAAGGGTGTAATCGTAAAAAAATGGTGACATTGTAGGTGTTGAAGTCACATGTTACTCGCTAATTATTACGAAAAGAAGAAGAATCGTCATTCAACAGTAATCCTAATTGTTACAATTATTATTGTAATTAATAATAATTATTATTATTATTCATTATTGAATTAATTTACCGATTGAACGGTACTTGAATCACTTAATATTTCTATCAACTGAATAATAAAACATCCAAGTCGAAAAAACCCGAGATGGAATTAATATGGAAGATTTGACGTAGAGGTTTTCCGAATTGCGCGGTAGACTAGTGGTTAGGGCGTCGGATTAGTAGTCGTGAGGTCGTGGGTTCGAGCCCACGTTAGGGGGTAACATTTCAAGTTAACAAAATCGGTTTTTCAGCGATGATTGCGTTAGGGTTTGGTCGGTAGGGCATAATCAATACTAAAAATCATCCTAAAAAATGTCAATTACGGTGTTTTTGTTATTATTGATAATTGCCACGAATAGTTTGGCAGCCAGTGCGGTACCAGTCGCATGCCGGTATTGATTTGTTTTCCTCGATGAACCTATTACGAATGCTGAGGAGTAATATTAAATTAGTTGTATTTCAATCACCCATATTATCATATTCATGTAATTAAGTAATGTTCAATTGAGCCTGGCCAACGACTGACAAACAACGCTGGGCCGAGATGGGTGCCCAGACCTGGCCCGATATTATCATTCCAGGTTTCAACCAAGTCCGGTGCGGTCCCGGTTGAGGAAATATTAAAATACCCTCAGAGCTACCCTGGAATGTTACCCTTGACCAGGCCCCCTATTGACCCCCCCACCCCTCTTAACCCATTGAACAATGCAAGTCACCGAAGGTATCGGTGTGAGGAGAGTAGGGAGCCCCTCAACGTATCAGTGTGCCATAAGAAATGCTCAGCTGCGCACGCATACTACCACCAAATTCCGAAGAGTGGGATACTGTGAGGTTGTTCAATGGGTTAAACAAACCTGAGAGCTGCCCTGGAAAGTTAATCCCCAAAAAACCTCAAAGATCTCCTCTTGACCTTATCCCCATTGACCCCCCCCCCTGGAAAGACCCTGAGAGCTCATGTGAAAAGATACCTTCCAAAAACCCCCCGAGATCTCCCCACGATCATCCCCTACATTGACTCGCCAGCCCCTGAAATGACCCGGAGAGCTGTCTTGGAGAGTGACCCCCAAAAAACCTCGATATCTCCTCTTGACCATACACACCACTAACCCCCACCCCCTCTAGAAAGATCCTGAGAGATGCACTGGGAACTTATCCCCAAGAAACCCCCAAGATCTCTCCTTGACCATACCCTCCATTGACGCCCCCCTCGCCGCCTCTAAAGATCCGGCGAACTGCGCTGCCGAGTTATCCCCAAAGAACCTCCACGATCTCCCCTTGACCATACCTCTCATTAACCACCCTCCTCCCTTTCTCCTTCCCCCTTAGAAATACCCCGAGAGCTCCATTATAGAGATACCCTCCAAAAACCTCCCAAGATCTCCCCTCGTCCATACACTCTATTGATCCCCCCCCCGCCCTTAAAATACCCTGCGGGGTGTCCTGGGAACTGAGCGCCAAAATCTCCCCTCAACCATGGCCTCCATTAATCCCCTTTTGAAAGAACCCGATAGCTCTCCTGGTAAGTTAACCCTAAGAAATCACCGAGATCTCCCATTGACCCTCTTCAAAACACCCAATTCACGTTCAAACGCTTTTCCTCACTCCGTCAACAAAATAACCCTCCAATCAATGAATTATGATAAATTCCAACATCAATGTTTCAATTTCTTCCCAACCCTACTTGTCGCTTACTTCAATCATCTATTTGGAGCCAACTTCTGATAATAGCCATTTTCGTAAATGAAGTCTCCGGCCTTATCTATAACATATATTTTCATCACTGAGGCCCGATAAACGGTGGTTACTGGGGCTCCGTTGGGAGGGGGTAAATGACGTTTAACACTGCAGTTCTATAATCAGTGGTTCAAGGATAGTAAGTGGAGGACCAGGTATGGTAAGTCTCACTAAACACTCCAAGGACCGATAAAGCGCGATGTGAAGTGAGCTGATCGAATCGTCACTTGGGCATGCGCTCTGCGTTCGTGAAAATTTATAATCTAGTAAGATTTACAGCGTCCGTAGCGGCCTTCGCTGTAACCTAACCCGCCGGTAATAAAAGTGCCAGTTGCCATATTGTTATTGTGCGTCATTGTACATCGGATGACTGTTTAGGAGAAAATTGTGACGAAATTCGGAGAAAAATAAAAGAAAATGGAGGATTTTATTGTCCCAGATAGTGATGAAAGCGATCAGGAAGTACCGCCTCATGACATGTTTAGTGATACGGACATTGAGAGCTCAACATCCAGCATGTCAGTGAATGCAAACTTTCTCAATGACTCTGGTGCTGACGAATGGAACATTTCCCAAGACGTTCTGGGTCATGCTAGGAAGGCTCAATCTATGGCGAAATTTTCATCACCAACCCCATGTTTTCGGGCATTCCAACAGAATTTACTAGTTATTAATTTTTATAGTAAGTCATAACCATTTCAGTTTATTAATATTTTTTTTCTATGGTTTTTCTTTATTTTTACAGGGGGGGGGGCTTCGCCCCCGAATGTAATTCGGCCGAGAGCGTTGGTTCGTGAGTCGTGCTGCAAACCTCACACTGCTCACAAACCGCCGCTTAAAGAGTCTTAAACTTCGTATAAGATTCTGAAATCTTATAAATTGTTTTTATATAACTCAAAGATTTTGTAAAATTGTTGAGGAAATTGGACGAATTTCTCGTTTTTAAAAATTATTTTCTTCTTTCTCATTTCAACCAATCAGAGTGCAGCCACGATGTTGATGGCTTTTCATTACACCTTTTTTTCTTTTTTTTCATTTGTTTCAAAATTGATTATTCATCGTCCTTCTCATTGTACTAAGTGTTGAGATTAATGAGAACGACGCGTTTCAGTTCATTACCTGTTCACTTTCAATATTTCAATAAGCGATTCATCAATTTTGAATTAGTGTGCTCACTGAATAAATTTTTTATTATAATTATGTACGAAATTTTATTCAGAGTGCAAAACAATAATCATAAAATTTTTTATAGCCCAAAATTTTCAGTCGTGGCCTCCTCCTCATTCCCTTTTACACCGCTACTAAAGCACTCAATTATTTATCTGGGAAAATGATATAAACAATTCTGATACTGTTTTGCTAAACCAAAATATCTTTTTCTCATTCTTGATCTTTTTCATAATTTTATAGGAGGATTCCATGAACTTGATAATTTCATGAATCATTTCAAGTTTTTCAAACTTTCCATAACATTCAGCATTTCTTGTGAATTTTTTTTTAACTTGAACATGTTGCAAAATTGTTGAAGAAATCCTAGAAATGTCTGAAATGTTCTGAATTATTTTCTCTGTCCTCATTTCAACCAATTAGAGTGCAGTTTTCGGAGCCACGTGACATATTCACATCAGTTTTATTTGGAAAATTCCACCGTCGTATATTATTTATTTTCCCATTGTCTATTCATGTTAGAGTCTTGGTTATTTTATTAAAGTGAAACAAAGTATCAAAGTAAAATAACGTTTATTCAATATGTATGTACGCATCTAACACCACTCATATCTCAACAGTCAGACAGTCGGAACGCTTGTGACGACGCACATGAGAACAACGGCCCCAGGCCAACAGGTTGCGCATGCGCAAGTACAACTAGAATATGAATATATATAGTACAGGCTGTATAGGTAACAGTAGGCCCAAGACCAGGAGCAGGCGCCATCTATTCCAACACTCCCTCCCGACTGTTCCTGAGTCTTCTCATCTTGTCTTGTTTCTTTAAGTCCTTTTTTTCCTGGAACATAATTATTATGGATTAGATATTAACATTCATGATTTAATCAACTTGACGTTTGTGTAGTTCAAACGCCAGGGGTTTAGTGAGCACATCTGCCAACTGATCTCTAGACCTGATCCAGTTTATTTTTATGAAATTAAATTTAACACACTCCTTAATATGATGTGCTTTGAAATCAATTATATGTCTCAACTTATTTCCCCCACTCGTCTCAGTACTAAAGATAGCCGCTCTGTTGTCGCACCACAAGATCATCGGCAAAGGAGGAGGAAATATTAGTTTCAAAGTATTATACATGGACAACATTTCTTGACTCGCCTCACTCATAGCAACATACTCAGCTTGACAAGTCGAAAGTGCTACATACGACTGTTTATGTGTTCGCCAAGCAATGGAATCTCCGAACTATTTGATTACATATCCGCACGTGGTCAGTGAACCTTTGCAATCTGCAAAGCTCGTGTCTGAGTAGCCTTCAATCTCATCCCTTTCACCTGAATATCGAAGGCCTAAAGTCGATGTACCTTTCAGGTACCTAAACACTCTTTTTACCATCTTCCAGCCCTCCTCTGTAGGACTGGTCTGATGTCGACTTAGAATATTGACCGCGTATGAAATGTCTGGTCTAGTTGCTCCTGCTAGGTACAACAAGCTGCCCACAATCTCTTTATAAGGGCTGTCCAATCTTTCCTCAGTTTCACTGTCAAGTTCATAGCCAGTGTCTGACTCTCTCATCTTTCTTTCTTGGTTGGAGGCCTGTGTTGTAAGCATTGGAGTCCTTTGAGAATGTGAGTTCTCGAAATCGTACTTCTCTAGAATTGTATTTACGTATTTTTTCTGACTCATCTTGATGATTTGATTTTCCCTATCACGTGTAATGGAAATATTCAAGAATTCTTTGGGCTCACCAATTATCGTCATTTCGAATTCTAAACTCAATTTTGTTTTTACCTCTTCTAGTTTGAGTTTATGATTACTTGCCAGCAGTATGTCGTCTACATACAGTAGCAATATTAAAAAATTATCATCTCTCCACGTGAATAAACATGGCGCAAGATCAGAATTTGTAAGACCTACACCTTGAGCGATTTCGGTGAACTTCACATTTCAGCGTTTTGGGCTTATTCAGAGTCCATAGAATGTTTTATTCAACTTACACACCTTGGTTTTCTTCTGTTGATCCGTGTATAAAGTACCCTCTGGTATTTCCATGTATATTTCCTCATCTATCTCTCCATTTAGGAAAGCTGTTCTCACATCTAATTGGCACACATCCAAATCAAATTTGTTTATGATAGCAATAACCGCTCTGACTCAATTCATTCTCGATACAGGGGCATATGTCTCTCTCAATGCGTATATGTTTCTGTCTTTAAAACCTCTTATAACCAGCGCTGCTTTATATCGCGTCTTACCATTAGTTTCCATCTTTCTTTTGAACACCTACTTCGAATCAATTATATTGACTTTTTGTTCGCTCTTCATACTGATTGGTCTGTCTACTAGCCTCCACACCTAGTTTTTACTCATCAAATTCAATTCTTCCTCAATTGCCTGAGTCCACAAATTCTTGTTTCCTCTTTCCACCGTGTCTTTATAGTTTATTGGATCAGAATTGATATTGGCCAGTAGAGCATGATATATTTCATCAGTTGATTTGTATAGATTTGTTGCTTACTCATCTTGTAAAGGGCCCGAAAGAAAGACGTTAGCTTTCATTTCTGTTTCTTTTATTGCACTGAGAGGACTTGAACTTCTACATTTCTCTTCTTCAGATTTGTTAGATTCACACATCTTGAGTTTTGAATTTTCTTTTCTTGGTCTACCTCTTTTTTTTTTAAATTCTTCCTCCGGTGTTAATTGTTCTTTTGACTCTTCTTCATCTTTGGCAAATTCAACAAACCACTTTCCTTTATTTGTATTTTCTTGGGTTTTTGGAAAATTCTTAATCTCTTCTTTCTCATATTTATCACGATAGACCTTTTTCTCATTGAATCTAACATGTCAACTTTCATAGTATTTCCCGTCCTCTGGTCTTAGCAGAATATACCCTGTATGGGTGTATCCAACCAAGATTACTCTTACACCTACTACCCTAAACTTTGGACCCGTCTTTCCCTGTACTTTCATATATGCTAGACATCCGAATCTTTTAATTTAATTTATATCAAAATTATGGTTGGAAGCAAACTCTTCCAGTGGAGTCTTCATGTCACTGGATTTATGTGGGATTCGATTATAAGTGTAAACTGCGGCTGACAAGGCCAAGTTCCACATGCTTGTAATTTCGCGGTAATTTCGCTGGTAATTTCGCGTCAAACATATATGCACGTACCTTACTTTGTATAGTCTGATTGAATCGCTCAACAACTCCATTGTACTCTGGAGTGTCTGGACAGGCCAATTGCAGTTCCGCACCTAAACTCTTCAAGACTTCAATTGTGTACCCGCCTGTAAACTCTGTCCCTTGGTCTGATCTCAGATAACATACTTTCGCGTCATATCCTAGTAAGTTTCTACAACTTTTAACAAACATTTTTAAACAGTGACCCATATCACTTGGCTGTCATTGGATATGCCATGCTTCTCGTCCCAGAAAACGGCAACTTATTGAATCTGGATGTTAAGCATAATTCACACTCCATCAATGATTCATCTAAAAAAACATCTCTAAGTTCTTTGTTGTTTTTGAACTTTACCTGCAAAGCTTGCAGATATGCAATTGACGCATGACCAAATCTGAAATGCCATAGCATAGCTTTGTTTTTCGTCTGTAATTCATTCTCTTCTTCTTCAAATAAATTACAATTCTTATTTAGGTTTTCATCTAGCATCTTATCTTGCAACTCATCTATTTTGTATAGTTACCTGTCCCAGATCGAGAAATCAAAGACAGAATGCTCAAAAGGGTTTTTGGTTTGTTTAGTAATTACCGCGGTACTTTCTGTCATCTATTTTCATCTCATCTTGCTCGCCTTTCTTTTCTTCAACAGACATTTCTTCGACCTGATCCCACTCCTCAGTCCGAATCTCACTAACTACCTCTTCTTTTTGTTTGGCTGTAACACTACGCGTCGGGTATTTTCTTATCTCAAACTCACTCTCAGCCATGTTAGCTATTACTCTTCTATTTGTGCTTTTGTTAAACTCATTCCTGAGAGAATTATACTTATTTATCTCCAAATCTATTATCCAATAAGGTTTTCTATACATGCCCGTGATAAACGACTGGTTAGATTCTGGGTCGAAGATGTCTATTCTTTTATCATCTAAGTAAATCGCGAGTCCCATTTCAGCAAATTTCCTTAGAGACAGCAGATTAGCTTGAAGTGCTTCCGCACAAATGACCGCATCTATTTCAAATTTCTTCCCGCTTTCTAATGAAATTTCGACCTTTCCTACTCCCTCCGTTTTTAAGTCTGCTGACTCATCCTTATTTGCACATTTACTCACACCTGTATTTTTCACGTCTAATGTTTTAAATATTAATTTCGAATTTGTCAGATGCTCAGTTGCACTCGAGTCAGCTAAGAACTCAGTAAGGAATTTATTTTTATTATATATCGGATCTTCAACATGCATCGCGTCTTCTATAATCTTCTCACTATCTACTTCCATGGGACAAATTAAATTCACCTCCAACTTACCCTTCTCCTAGTCGTTCTCAACAGATCTCCTTTCCCCGTCATTGCTTAGACCTGTCTTTGATTCTACCTTGGATTTTGTGAAACGTGATCTTCCTCTTCGATTACTGATCTTCCTCCTCTTCTCACTTATCCCATGATTTGTCCCACTACCCTCTAACTTCCTTTTCAGGAAACCACCACCACGTCCAAATCCACGAAAACCATGTCCACGATAATTTGTTTGTTTTGGCTTACCTTTTAGGTTGCCATGACTATTCCCTTTATAATCTAGACAGTCCTGCGCGATGTGCACGTGCTTGCTATATACGTAGCACAACCTGCCCTTGCCTCTATTAGGGCAATCTCATCCAAAGTGTCCATTTCCTCCACATTCAAAACACCTATCGGATCTTTTAGCCTGGTTGGCCACTCTTACCTCGCTACTCGTCCCTTCAATTTGCGTTCTGTTCGCTTCTTCCTGTTGAACAAGTGATTTCAACTGATCATCATTAAGAGGTTTTTCACCTTTTACTTCAGCAGTTGATTCTAATTGCTGGACCAATGGCACAGATACCAGGATTGCATTACAATATGCGTCTCTTTTCTCTTCTTCAGACAGAGGATTTGCTCCTGAAGTGTTTTCATAAGTTTGTATCGATTCTTCAAAATTATTGCAAAACTCCATTGCACTCATTTTATCTTTAATATATGTCATATTTGATATTTCTTTTCTGACAGTAAAAGACGATACATTCACCACAAATTTCTTGATTTCTTTCAATTTATTCAAAATTTCTACTTGGTCTTCAAACTGTATTATAATAGGTAAAATTCTTTCTTGGCTTTCATCCATTTGAGCTCTTGCTTCTTAAAACGCAAACATTGCACGTCGCAATACATTTATCGAAGAGCTGTATTGGATGGACACATTAAAAAATTAATAGGTTTCAAAAGTTATTGGAAGAAAAATCATGAAGAAAAAACTTACCAGTCTGGCCTTCATGAAAACGAGGGCTTTTCTTTGAGCAATACTTTCAGAATAACCAGGATCAGAATGATATCTTCCATTGGTTAACGTAATTTTAATAATCGTTGAACAGCCCACCACACATGAATTGTCTGTCTCCTTAACGAAATCTATTAAAAACCAAATGCAGGAAAGGAATTGAGGTAAAGGTAAAATTCAAACGATGAATTAAAAATTGAGGAATAAAAGGGAACAAATCTATTTACCAATGATTTGATTCACAATTTCATGAGACCAATTGTTCGGGCCAAAGATGGTATCGGCATTGCTGAATAATCTCTGTTGGATCGAAGTTTGTTCTTGCATCATGCAGGGGAGGTTATAAAACAAGCAGTTGATCGCTCCTATGCTGCAGAGGGCATATGACTGTTACTTTATTTATTATTTGTGTTTCTAATTTTTTATTTCTATCAATTCCATTGGTAGTAAGCTTGCGAATGGACCCATACAAATTCTCTTTCAATTTACAAGAGAAACTATTTTCTTACGTCATATTCCTATCCCAATTTTCCCTCAAGTTATTATGCGAACAAAAAATTTAGGGAAAACCGAAAATGTAAAATCGCCAATATCTCTGGAATCTTATATATTGTGACATAATTTCCAAGGTTCACGGAATCTTTCGGTCCAATACGCAGCCCTCTGGTACTCACGTAGAAACTAAAACGACAAAAAGTTGAGCGCCAGGTCGTTATTACCAGAACGACCACTGGAACGAAAGAAACCAAAATCAAACTAGTCCTAAGCTCGAAACGGTCTCCCACTAGCTCCAGACGAAGAGACGTGTATCGGTTCCTGAAAGAGCTTAGACTAGAGATGTGACTAGGTGAACAAAACAAATAAATTAAACTCAGAATTGCGGGGGAAAAATCACAGTATTTAATAAAATTTAAATGACTCGATACATTTCAAGATTAATTAATTGAAAACCCCCTATTTGGTTGTTTCAACCGATCAACAATCATATGACTCCAAAATTAAGTAACTCTACAATCATCAAAATAATAAAAGATTCTTTTAACAAAAATCAGAAAGTGCACACTTAGTCAAATTAGTCAAAACCAATTCTGATAATCAAAATGAAAGATGTAATTATCCAAAAGTAAAAAAAAAAACAAATCAACAGTCAAAACCAATGTCAGAAGAATCATAAAAAATCAGAATCGAAATATCGTCAATACTCATGTAGATTAAACGACACTGAACGATCGAAATCCAAACATTAGTCTCCGTGACAAGTAAAGCTAGCTGTCCGAAACGACTACGAAAACTCAAGACATCAGGCCAGCGAAACGAAGCAAGATCACGAGACACACAGTAATCCACGTTCAATGTCCTTCGAAAATATCCAAGTTCAATACCATCCCACGAGAGTTCAATCGTAACCGAAATTAAATACTTCAAAATCTCCAGGGTTGCGAAACCTCAATGGTTCACAAAATGGATGAATCTAACGTACAACATTCTGAACCAAAACAAAAAAATTGAAATCAAAATTCTAAAATTCCGAACGAACTAATATCTCTAACGAATGAGAGTTTTTAACGAAAATAACATAACTAAAAGATTCAAAGGAAACTGTTCACTGGGCGGAGAAAATATCGTCACTATCAAAGAGAGTCGTTCAAAGGCGTGCGAAACGCCGAACATTTTGACTCGATTTTGCCCTCACAAAATACCAAAATGTTTAATTACCACGCTCACCGATGTCCAGACGAAAATCCCAAAGAACTTCCGGCTGCATGGCATGTGTCAAAACGTCCCAGTGACTTCCAGAAATTCCAAGGAAACCCGGAGAAATACCCAAAGGACGCCAAAGCCCAACATGGCTTCTGAAATGACGTCTGACAAAAAAAATTTCGACAGGCGTGCGAAACACGTGCACGCCGTCACCACCAGAACAGAAGTGATCGCTCGACTATGACAGGTGTCGACGCGATCATCAATTGCGCGGCAATTAATTTCATTGGCCCCTGCAATACGACCATTACTCTCAATTATGATTGGACCCAAAATCTCACGCCTGCGCGCTACTAACTTTGCGCCTGCGCATGACCAAATTAGTTGAATAAATTAATTATTCCAACTAGACTATAATTCCAATTACAATTCAAATAATGTTATCAAATCATAAATAGTCTTTAAGCCCTTCCGGCTACCTCCAATCATTTAATTGATCTTGAATCAATAAATCATAGTATTTCATCAGCACGTCCAGGCCTCGATGATGTAGCAGTCCCTCTCTAATGTAGACTCGCCACTCGTTCATCTGTTCTGCAACGAAGGTCCCCTCAGCGCCATACTCTCACGGTCAACGTTCGAAGCTTTACGTGACTCGGTAGATACTCCAGGTTCTATCGAATTCAAATGGGAATTGACGTTCATGCCAATCATCCCTCGATGTCCCTCGTAGTCCAACAAGTCCTCCAATCATTGAGCCTGTGATTTCGTACAAAATTCAAATACAAACAAAATAATCAGTCATACAAAATTAACTCTAAAAAAAATGACTCTCGTTGAATGGTAGGTTTGACTTCAAGTCTGGTGGCAACCAATCTAAAACCCCAACAACCACGCGAAGGTCTACAAAAACCATGAAATTATTTGTAACGAAAACAACACGTTACAATGTAAAGGAGAAGCGATTTTCGAGGCGACTGACGTATCAAGCTACAGCCCAAACTACAAGAGCTGCGAGCATGAGCTTTTGCCTACAGCTACCCTTAGTGACGAAAATATCGTGACGATATATCGCCGATAAAAAAGCAGAAAAAAAAAAAAAGTCAGGACCCATGCATGATAAGTCCTTCCAAAATCGTCACCAGATTCACCAGTTCAATATATTTCATGATTGTGATGATTTCAGACCTTTCGATGTTTTTTGAGCTTGTGATTATCTCTCGAAATTATTTATCGTCTATTATCGACGGTATCACTAAATTCTTTAGAATTCGCGGAGTTTCGCCAGTTTTCCGTTATTCTCGGGAACTCTATGAAACGGCTATATATGTTCTGATTGATCTAGATAGAGGACATTGAGATGAATATTTTGAAAAAAATGTGAAATCGGTTGCGTAGTTTTGAAGATATTGGATATAATATATTTTCAGATAAAGTCAAATATCTCCAAAACTACTAGTCCGATTGAGCCCATCTGAAATACGAACCGTTGTTATCATAAAAGGAAGGTTCTCTCCAAATTTTAAGTCGATATCTCAATTTTTACGAAGGCTAGAGAGCGTACAAGGATTTTATCGAAAAAAAACAGAAAATCAAGAATATTTCAGGAACTCTATGAAACGGCTATATTTTAGGATGCCCCAGGAGGGGAAGGAAATCCAATTTCACTACTCCGATTTCTGAAAAGATTAGCCATGAAAAGCATAAGCACATGGGATTTTTTTTTCAATTTGTGAAATCAATTTTAATAAGTGCGCGACGCGTTTGAAGATTGACGAATAAATATGACCTACCGTCAATGGTAATAAAGCTTGGGTAGAAGTTAACGACGATCCTCAACGATGGTCTAGCCGATAGACTCTAGCGTCAGGTAGTTGACGGTCCTCCCGGCGTGCCGTTTAGGTAGGACGTGTAGTGGCTCGTATAGGGCTGTCTCTGTTGCTTCATAGCTAGCAAATTGACGTGTGATCTGTTCTCTATGGGAGCAACAGAGACCAGGCTATACGAATCCCCCCAATTGGTGATGAATGCATTCGTCATCGTAGGGTCAAAGGGGCGTAAGTAATGCCCCGACGTATATTAGCAATGTATATAATAACATTCACTAACAGAATCTATTTTTGGACACGTGCATTGACTGAACTATGTCCATCAAATTTTGTTCGGATATTCCGCTTTTTTAATATTCCACATCGTTAGATAAATATGTTGTTTAATTCATTGGATTCTGACGAACTATGAAATTTTGGAGATTCGAGTTACTGGATTCGTACTACCGCTTTCCATGGTCAGTCGAGAAATTCATGAGAAAGTGTCGCTTAAGGATATCCAAGTACTTTGGCTATTTTTTCTCCAGTGAAATGCTTTTCTACTTCTGTAGTCGAGACTCACCGCTTTCATTTGAGCTCCATTTGACCCTAAGTTTCCGGAAATTTTATAAAGATCTTATTATTTAAACTTTGCAGGTCTGAATTTGAATCTTGATATTGAACTGTTAGAAAACATTATAAAAATCTGAAGAAATTTTAGAAAGTTTATTTTTGGAGGAAGATTGATGAAATAATTTAAAAATTGCAATTTTTGAAAATTACGAGCATTTTTTATAAATAATTTATAAACAATCAATTTTCCACCATAAAAATCATTTGTTCGGAATCGTAACAAATTTATTCATATTC
This sequence comes from Diachasma alloeum, assembly GCF_001412515.2. Classification (NCBI taxonomy): domain Eukaryota; kingdom Metazoa; phylum Arthropoda; class Insecta; order Hymenoptera; family Braconidae; genus Diachasma; species Diachasma alloeum. The sequence continues at coordinate 82,812 of NW_021681061.1, forward strand.
AGAATTTTACCATGAATCGATTTCATTTCTAAAAAAGGTTTCCGAAAGTTTAAACAATTTCAATTATTTATTTACAAACAGCGAATGTTAAAAAATAATAATTCTGTGCAAAATGTAATTTGAATGACACTGAATATTCATGATTATTTTCAAATTTTTCTCATGCAATTTGGTTGACAAATTTGATGATTGAAAATAGTTGAATCTATAATGTGGTCTGCACCAAACTGTAAAAGATACTTGGATATCCTTCATTCCAGTCTGAGTCTGGAGACTTAAAAATTACCATTCCATGAAATGCAGAATAAAGAAAAATCGTCAACACTATATCAAGATTCAATTCAATGCTGTATTTGACAAAAATGTCGAACTCAGGCTATGGGTTCCATTTCGCCGAAGGATACGCAAAAATGACTCACTTCCAGGGAACCTCAATGAATAGGCTAGATTTACGATATTGTTGAGAAAATTCACAATTCTCGTCCCTAATAGCCTCCCGTGCGCCTCCCCCTATTTCGTTCTTCGGATAATCACAAATTTTCCAACCATTTTCTCAACTGTACTAATGGTCAGTCACAGCGAAACTTTCGAGGAGTTAATATCAAAGCAATCTGTTCCCTTCAGTTACAAACTCAAGTATGAATTCTCAGTGTTTTTGATAGTGTGTGAATAACAGTTGATTTATTTAAAGAAAAAATAGTATCAAATATGCCACAAACGCGACAAGATACTAAAACCCCATTGGTTGGAAATACAAAATCGGAAATTCGGGATAATCAGTTCCCTTCGAAGAAACAAATTCTAGAGTGTTTTTTTTATTATACAACACATACCACACCAAAAATGACTGCTCGCGAAGCAGCAACATGCGTTATTCGAAAGTGTGCTACATTTTCGGAATATGGGAAAATCCCAATGATAAAATAGTATGATGCGATTAAAAAATTGGAGAAATTAGTGGACGAATATAGAAAAAGTGTTTAAGAAGAAGGATCCTTCACGCAGGGAAAATTGTATCACAGCACAAGTAAAGGAACACTCCTTTGCTTGTGCTGTAATACAATTTTCAAGTAAAAAGCACAAGTGCACGTGTGATTGATTTCAAGTGCATGTTGAAAGACTTATTTGATGTCGCGCATCAGAAGCAAGTGGCTTTGATAAAAAATAAATCCGCAAGAATTTTTTTGGATCTTCAGCGAGAAAAGGGGAGGAAGGGTTACTTGGACCAAATTATTGATACAACAGATTGGGGTTCTGCGTGCGGAGATGCATGTGAAGGAGTGCAGTGCCATGAATTGGAAAAAGGTACGAGATCTTTACACTATTTTTCTACATTTACGATTACTTTCTGGTAGTCACTGAGAGTTCAATGAAATTTTGTAGATGGCTTTAAAATTTTTGGGAAGAAGAAGAGAAACAACTTTGGTTCTGAAATTTTTTTTCCNATTGTTGAGAAAATTCACAATTCTCGTCCCTAATAGCCTCCCGTGCGCCTCCCCCTATTTCGTTCTTCGGATAATCACAAATTTTCCAACCATTTTCTCAACTGTACTAATGGTCAGTCACAGCGAAACTTTCGAGGAGTTAATATCAAAGCAATCTGTTCCCTTCAGTTACAAACTCAAGTATGAATTCTCAGTGTTTTTGATAGTGTGTGAATAACAGTTGATTTATTTAAAGAAAAAATAGTATCAAATATGCCACAAACGCGACAAGATACTAAAACCCCATTGGTTGGAAATACAAAATCGGAAATTCGGGATAATCAGTTCCCTTCGAAGAAACAAATTCTAGAGTGTTTTTTTTATTATACAACACATACCACACCAAAAATGACTGCTCGCGAAGCAGCAACATGCGTTATTCGAAAGTGTGCTACATTTTCGGAATATGGGAAAATCCCAATGATAAAATAGTATGATGCGATTAAAAAATTGGAGAAATTAGTGGACGAATATAGAAAAAGTGTTTAAGAAGAAGGATCCTTCACGCAGGGAAAATTGTATCACAGCACAAGTAAAGGAACACTCCTTTGCTTGTGCTGTAATACAATTTTCAAGTAAAAAGCACAAGTGCACGTGTGATTGATTTCAAGTGCATGTTGAAAGACTTATTTGATGTCGCGCATCAGAAGCAAGTGGCTTTGATAAAAAATAAATCCGCAAGAATTTTTTTGGATCTTCAGCGAGAAAAGGGGAGGAAGGGTTACTTGGACCAAATTATTGATACAACAGATTGGGGTTCTGCGTGCGGAGATGCATGTGAAGGAGTGCAGTGCCATGAATTGGAAAAAGGTACGAGATCTTTACACTATTTTTCTACATTTACGATTACTTTCTGGTAGTCACTGAGAGTTCAATGAAATTTTGTAGATGGCTTTAAAATTTTTGGGAAGAAGAAGAGAAACAACTTTGGTTCTGAAATTTTTTTTCCAGTATCTATTGTTTTTTGAAAAATGTTTTTCAATCTAAGAAAGTAGGATACAGAATTGGTTTATAAAAAATATTTATCTAAAAATATTGAGATATTATTGACAAATCGGGATTCCTGTCAATATGACCGAATCCGCCCATTCTGCATATGACAAATTACCTCAAAATTGTAAAATTTTTTTTTTCATTCTTTATCGAAAAGTGTAGTTCAAAGGAAGATAAATGAGCGCAACCAGAGCCCTTTTATTCAAACATTGGCGGAGCAATTGAAGATTAATTTTTTTCTCCTAAAGCATTTTTTTTTCAATTCTAATCACAAGCCACTAACAAGGAACACTACGCAGGTGTCCCCCTCCGATTTCGATGAAACTTAAATATGTTATAGGGGACCCAAAACTAAGGGACACGTATTTTTTTTTAGCTGCCCATATTGGGTTTTAGGAGGTGAAAGTGCTCTCTTAAGTTGACCACCTCTCGGGGTCATTTTTCGATTGCACACATAAGGAAGCTTTTTGAACAACTCTTTCGCAATGTATCATGAAGGTCACAAGGAATGATGAAAATGCGAATTCGAACCGTCCCCGGGGGGTGAAATATGGAGGGTAAACTACCCTTGTGAAAATTCATTTTTCTCATAGACAAAAAACTTTTGATGGAAATCCCATGGCATAAATTCCATTTGAAAAAGTACAAAAAAATACAGAATACCTGTTTTTGTTTTTTTTAATCGAAATTTAAAACTTAAAAAATAGATTTTTTGTGAATCGCGAAATGTCAAACTCTTTCCTGTACAAAACGAAGCTTACGGCTAATGATGAGGGAAACCATTGGGACAGGATCCAGGAGTGATAACGGAGAGGTTAACTACCCTTTGAGGGGGGGGGGAATTTTTTTAATAAGGGACAAAAAATATCGATGAGAATTTTACGAAACACATTTCGTTCGAAAGCATGAGACAATTCAAAGCACATCTTGCGATTCTTTTCCCCAAATTAAAATTGAAAGTAAAATACTTTTTTTAAAATTATATACAAGTCTTCGATTTTTGGTACATAAAAAAGATGAGTGATGAGTCTCTGGAAGTAACACTTGGAGGCTAAATAACCTTTCTGGGAGTTACTTTTAATTATATTAGTGAACGGAATTCATTTGAAAGCGTAAAGAATAATAAGACATATCAAAATTTGAACCCATGAAAATGTCCATTGCTACTTATATATGAATTACAACCTTTTAATTAACGGTCTACTTGTATCACGGTACCATAGTCCGAACTAAATGGTGAGGATTGAATGAAGCAGGGCTGCCAGATCGGGCGCCAAAGTGCGAATTGGGCTACTCAAGTAGGCGCGCTTTGAAATTTGGAAAAAGCGCCGGCGCCCAATTGGGCTACCTGAGAATTTCTCTCTGCATTCTTGGGCCCTTTGAGTTTTTAGAGGCCACTCCATCAGAAAATCAAGTGTGGACTAAATTATCCACCGAAAAAAACAGAAAATGTCGTGAATGCCAATAAAATCAAACCTCTTTTTACCAACCGGTATATTCTATCAAGGGTTGTACAATCTGTCTCCAGAGGTCGGCCCTTGTGGGATTCTGGTCTCACTTGGAAACTTTGATCTGCACCATTGGCGAAATTGGTCTCAACGGCTTTGATGTAGCACAAGATTCGAACGTTGAGTTTTTACAATGGGTAAATGGGGACAGTATGAGAAGAAGTACAAGGTAACTTGGGAATCAGACCCCTGATTCAAAGGTAATTATCGTAGATTTGACTATTTTTGAGAAATTATAGAAGAACAAAGTTTAACAACCGTTCATAACCTCATGAATTGTACACTGGCAATGACTCTCCACTATTTCACATATAATTTTTCAGGCTGGTTGACACGTAATCCTAATCAAAATGAACTCAACAAAAAAGCCTACTGTACAATTTGTGAAACCGCCTTACGAGCTCACAAGAATGGTCTCACGAAGCATTCTGAGACCGGCCTTCACACCAGCAATGCATCAAAAAACCAAAAATCAAAACCCGATAGAATCTTTCGGAGTGACAGTTGTTGGTACGGAGACTAAGACAGCAGAGTTGATATTAGTAGCGGACGTTGCTACCCACAGTGCTGTACGGTCTGTTGACCATTTAGGGGAAATATTGGTGCCACTTGCAAAGGGAAGTACATTGCAATACGNTTTTGTTGGAGACTAAGGGCGTTGATTGCGGTTACGAATTTGTCATAAACATAGTGTGATTTTTTATAATCCGCCTAACATAATTTTCCCACCATCTCCCTCCACATTTTCATCCCACATCCACCCTAACCCTAGACATTCACCAAACAAATCTTTTTTATAGAGCAGAATGAGATCTATTAAAAAGCTTCTATGAAATTTTTTTCATCTAGCGTAGATTTAGAGATATTCATTGAAATATCATCTCCAGATTCAGTTACCAAGGATAGCGGTCATTTGGTCCAAAAACAATTCGTCCAAAATCACTTCGTCCAAAAATTCATTTCGTCCAAAAATCACTAGGTCTAAAAATCATTTCGTCCAATTAGTAATACGTCCAATTCGGCCCAGATTAAACGGCATAAACACACCATAAACACAGGTAAATATAAACACAAACCCGAGAAACTCAAAACCAATTACCTATTGATAACGACACCAAACCAGATTCACGTATACGCGAGCAACGTACAAACCCAGTACAACAGTGCCTTTAGAACTACCATCGAAATTCAAATTCGCGCAATAAATAAACGAAAAACCTAATGTCTAGTGATCGAAGGAGAATGAAATAAAAGTATAAAAAACCCAGACAATTGAATTTTTATGGACAGTTCACGATGGATACGAATGAGGAAGAGTACGGAACAATTGTTCCATCAAACAAAGATCGAGATAAGCTAACAGTGCGTGGATTTTTGCACACCCTCAGATATTCGAAAAAAATAAAAAATGGAGAAGAGCCCTATTATTGGAGGTGCGGAAATCGTGAGTGCAATGCAACAGTAGTGACCATGCTTCGAAACAATAGACATAAAGTGGAAAAATTCGTAGACCACCACCACACTCCCGAAGCATCACGAAGTCTAGTGGCACAAAAAATCCCTACATAATTTCCCATTCCCCAAAATAATCCGCATTTTTTTGGACCAAAATTACATTGGACAAAAGAAATATTGAACTAAAAAATGATTGGACGAAATAAAATTGGACCAAAACTTCATTGGACGAACTGACGTTGGACAAAAAGAGATTGGACCAAAATATTTTGGACCAAACGCACCGGAGCCAGTTGCCAACTATTTTTTTTTAAATATCCAAGGATTCAAGTAAAAATAGCTTTCTTGCTAAGAACCTTTCTTGTAGGGAATAATGAGATCGAACCTAAAAAATCGGTTGAAACTTTCTTTCTGAGTTTTCCATGCCAAAATACATAGATACATAAAAAACTATTCTTTTTTTTTTGAAAAGCTGAGAAAATTTCTGACGAAACAAATGTGCTCAATTTTATTGTTGTTATTAGTGGCTCATTATTAAAATTTTGTAATAAGTTTTTAGAAGGAAACAAAATTAAATTTTCAATATTTCCGCCAATAATTGAGTTAGAGAGCTTTGATGCCGATCATTGTTCTTCTTTTGGATTATACTTTGCGATAAAAGAAATTTTTAATTTTGAGGCAATTTTCCATATACGGAATTGGGGGATTCACTCACATAAACTACCGCTGCAAAGGTTCAGAGACTGTCGAGAGGAGATAGAGGGAAAATGGCCCGCAAAGTTGAAAAAATGATCGATAACTCAAGATCTGTAGACTTATTTCTTTGATGATCCTCAGTAAATTTTTATTCATAATCCATTTTCTCTTATCGGCTGGGCCGAGCAGTAGTCTCGTAAATTATAGTGATTACCAGTGGGATGAAGAGGAAGATCTTGAGAAATTATTAAAATAGTTGGATAATGAAAAAACTGACAGCAATTTTGAATGCCATTCGCAACCCGGCAAGGCGAAAAAAATCTTTCGCATTACGCCCAATATCATTGCCGCTTTAGATCGAGCCAAAGTCAGTGATCGTATGGCTGCACGAGTAATAGCAGCTGCTCTCATCACCATCGGTATTTCGCTAGACGACGTTCATTTAAGTCCTCAAACAATCCGTAGAAACGAACGAATTCAACGGGAAACTCTGAGTAAAGCTATTAAAAATAATGTTAAGAACGGATGTTCTAGTTTTACCACTGTTCATTGGGCTGGTAAGCAACTGCCTGCACTAGACAATAAATTGGAAAAAATCGGTCCTCTTCCTATTCTCACATCGGGCACTGGTGGAAATCAATTACTTCGAGTTCCCAAACTGGAACGAGAGTGGTGAAGAACAGGCAAAGGCTGTTTTCAAGTGTTTGGAGGAGTGGGAACATCTTGATGACATATGTGCTATGGTATTTGATACTACTGCAAGCAACACGGGCAGTGCCCATGGTGCATGTGTTATATTGGAGCAGCGGCTAGGAAGAAATCTTCTACATCTTGCTTGTCGACATCATATACTAGAACTGCTACTGAAATGTGCATTTGAAACTTCCATGGGGCCAACTTCTGGGCCAGACATCCCAATTTTTAAACGATTCCAACAGAAGTGGATGAGCATTGACAAAGGGAAATTCTTACCAGGAGTTGAAGATGATCAAATATATGTAGCAGTGAAGGATGATGCGAAAGATGCCCTTACTTTTGTTTATTCACGATTGAAGATACGTTATGAAAGATGGCTTGTAGTATCATTCTGAAAGAATGATTTTTCTTCTTTTTGATTGATTATATCATAAGCTTAACCTTTTTTTTCAATTATCACTTTACAGGTGGACAACATCCGGAAGGATTACAGAGAGTTCCTGGAACTGGTGGTCATGTTCCTGGGTGGAAATCTTTCAGGTGGTAATCGATTTCGTGCCCTGGGCCCTGTCCATTATGCTAGGTGGATGGCGAAAGCCGTTTACTCGCTCAAAATCTTCTTATTTAGAGATCGATTAAGTCTGACAGATTATGAAATATCTGGTTTAAGAAATATTTGCATTTTTATTGTTCTTATGTAACAAAAAAGTTGGTTCACAGCTTCAAATGCAATTGAAGCTCCTAAAAATGATTTAGAATTATTGAAAAAATTAGCAGTTGTCGATAGTTCTGCATTATCAAAAGTTTGTAATTCTGCCATCTCTGGAAACCATCTCTGGTATTTATGAGAAGAGCTGATCGCGTTTGCTTTTTGTGATCAAAAAGTGAGTGTAGAATAAAGGGGGAAAATGTGCGAGGCTTTAAAATGTCGTCCCGCGCTAAAGAATGACCGAAAAAGGAGGAAATTAGCAATGAAAGATCAAAAATTCATCAAATAGTTGGGTTTAGATCAATTCGTGACTCAGAATACCATTGAGTTTTTCAAAATTCTCAAAGTACAGTACAATTTCCTGGATGTCGATCAAATAACGTGGGAAGATAGAGAAGACTATATCGAGGCTTTGGAAATTGTGGGATCACTTCTTGTTACCAATGATGTAGCTGAAAGAAGCGTGGCTCTCATGAGCAAATATAATGGTTTGCTCACGAAAGATAAAGGCAGTACGCAAGATGTGCTGCTTCTTGTGAAAAAATTGAAGGAATTGACACCTGGTTGCACCAAGGAAAGCTTAAAGTTTTCATTGGAAATTTATTTGAACAATTCAGGGATGGATAGTTTTTTATTTATTTATTGCCACTACATATATTAATACATGGTATTAATTTGGCAGGAGGTTCGTGTTGAAAACTTTTATTTTTAAACATCGGTGGTATGTGTACAAGGTGTCAGCTAGATCTGTTATAGAAATACAGACTAGGAAAAGAAATAAAATAATAATAAAAAAGAAGAAATAATAAGTGATGTATACAAAAAATAAAATAAAATAAAATAAAAGAGCTCCAAAGAGATGATGTTCAAATAGGACACGCGGCGAAGCTATCAAACTATTCTGAAATACTTTCAACCTGAATGAGAACTGAGAGTTAATCGTTACATAAATCAGCTCTGAGAGAGAGACTTTTTTTCTTAAAACAGTAAAGCATGAGACAGCTGGTGTAGTCGTTCCTATTTAGCAGTTGGTTCAATAATTCAGTATCTCGTTCTACTCCGATGTACGATGCCAGGTAATGTGATCTGAGGGCGTTGTAGATTGGGCAAAGTAGGATAATATGCTCCAGCGTCTCAGGGACTTGGTCAGTACAGACAGTACAGATCTGCTCAGGGTCAATCAGGTAGAGATTCTGGTTAATAATGAATCTTCTAGCGTAACGGCTCATGGTCCTGACTTGTGCTTTACACCTGAGGATCTCCAATCTGCATCTTTCCGGGTAGAAACACTCGAAAACGTTATCTGGGAATCGCTCGAGCTTCAGTTGAGGAGTGGTGGAATTTTGGTATCGGTCGAAATCCCTCCATCGCAGAGTGTCACGAATATTGTTCAGGATCAGCGGGATGTTGCATTCCCAGTATTGAAAGGATAGATTCCTCCAGAGATGTTTGCACTTCGTGACTTCCAGGTCAACCAGAGTTTTTCTAATCTGCGTAACCCAGTTATAGGTGTCATCCTGATGGTCAAGATCGTCAGCTGAGGCTAACGATAGAAAAACTTGGCGGAGGAAACAGATTCTGGGGAGGCCGCTAGGTGACATTTTCAGGATACTAATAATCCATCTGAAGGCCTGCTTTAATACTTCCCAAGTAGTCGCAACCAACCCAGTTTCTAATCGGATGACGAAGCCAGGGGTGCACTTTGGCAACTGGAACAATCTCTTGATGAAATCAAGTTGCCCTTTCTCAAGAGTGTCCAACTGCTTCAGAGCCCATAAAGATGTGGTGTACAGAAGAGTGGAGGTAACTTTGCTCTCGTACAGGATGGAGATAGTTAGTGATGCCTAATAAGCTGCTAATGAATCGGAATGAGTTATCAATTGATTTTAATGGTGCACTTTTTCCGATTTTTTAAATTATACTGCAGTAAAGTCTCAGAAAATTAAAAAAAGTTTGACATCTCATTTTCAAGTGTCGAGAAACTCTATCAATGAAAGTATCCGCCAAAAATGTCATAAGAAGTTCGATTTTCAAATTTTTATTCCGAAACTCCAGGCCGTGTACCGTATGTAAAGCGAATTTTATAATAATATAGTCTCAGACCCCTCCCCCTCACCCCTCTAAATTTTCACCCCTCCGGATAAATGCGGCTGTCTTCAACCCCTCGGAGGAACCGCATGATCATATATTTTCCCCGAAATTCTTTTTTTTTAGATTATAAATAATCAGCCCATGTTTCCGAAGGGGTAAAGTTTATAACAATGTAGTCTCAGACCCTTTCCCCTCAACCCGTAAATTTTCACCCCTCCGCAAACATGCGGCTGTCTTCAACCCCCCGGAGAAACCGCATGATCATGTATTTTCTCCGAAATTCTTTTTTTTCAATTATAAAAAATCAGCGCATATTTCCGGAGGGGTAAATTTTATAAAAATATAATCTCAGAACCCTCTCCCTCACCCCCCTCAGTTTTCATCCCTCCGGATATAAGCGGGTGTTTTCAGCCCCTCAGAAAAGCCTCAGTCTCATGCATTTTCTCAGAAATTCATTTTTCGAAAAATTAAAAAAAATCAGTGCATGTTTCCGAAGGGGTAAATTTTATAAAAATGTAGTCTCAGACCCCTCCCCCTCACCCCGTAAATTTTCACCCCTCCGGATACATGCGGCTGTCTTCAACCCCCCGGAGAAACCGCATGATCATGTATTTTCCCCGAAATTCTTTTTTTTTTAGTTATAAAAAATCAGCGCATATTTCCGGAGGGGTAAATTTTATAAAAGTAAAATGTCAGACCCCTCCCCCTCACCCCCGTAAATTTTCACTCCTCCTGATACATGCGGCTATCTTCAACCCTCCGGAGAAACCGCATACTCATGTATTTTCCTCGAAATTAATTTTTTTTAGATTATAAAAAATCAGCGCATGTTTCCGGAGGGATGAATTTTATAAAAATATAATTTCAGATCCCTCCCCCTCATCTCTCTACATTTTCACCCTTCCGGATACATGAGGCTGTCTTCAACCCCCCGGAGGAACCGCGTGATCATGTATATTCCCCGAAATTCTTTTTTTTTTAATTATACAATATCAGCACATGTTTCCGGAGAGGTAAATTTTATAAAAATGTTAAATTAAATATCCGAAGGGATGACAATTTGCCCTGATTTTTTATAATAAAAAAAAAAGAATTTCGGGGAAAATACATGATCATGCGGTTTCTCCAGGGGGTTGAAGACACCCGCATATATCCGGAGGGATGAAAATTTGCCCTGATTTTTTATAATTGAAAAAAAAAAAAGAATTTCGGGGAAAATACATGATCATGCGGTTTCTCCAGGGGGTTGAAGACACCCGCATATATCCGGAGGGATGAAAATTTGCCCTGATTTTTTATAATTGAAAAAAAAAAAAGAATTTCGGGGAAAATACATGATCATGCGGTTTCTCCAGGGGGTTGAAGACACCCGCATATATCCGGAGGGATGAAAATTTGCCCTGATTTTTTATAATTGAAAAAAAAAAAAGAATTTCGGGGAAAATACATGATCATGCGGTTTCTCCAGGGGGTTGAAGACACCCGCATATATCCGGAGGGATGAAAATTTGCCCTGATTTTTTATAATTGAAAAAAAAAAAAGAATTTCGGGGAAAATACATGATCATGCGGTTTCTCCAGGGGGTTGAAGACACCCGCATATATCCGGAGGGATGAAAATTTGCCCTGATTTTTTATAATTGAAAAAAAAAAAAGAATTTCGGGGAAAATACATGATCATGCGGTTTCTCCGGGGGGCTGAAGACAGCCGCATGTATCTGGAGGGGGGAAAATTCACGGGGGTGAGTGGGAGGGATCTGAGACTATATTGTTATAAAATTTCACCTTTCGGAAATATGCACTGATTTTTTTTTATTTTTCGAAACATAAATTCTGAGAAAATTCATGACACTGGGGTTTTTCTGGGGGGTTGAAGACACCCGCCTATATGAGAAGGGATGAAAATTTAGGGGGGTGAGGGAGAGGGGTCTGAGATTACATTTTTATAAAATTTACCCCTCCGAAAACATGCGCTGATTTTTTATAATTAAAACAAAATGAATTTCGGGGATAATATAAATAGTATAGCTAAGCGGGTTCTGGATAGCTTCGAGAAATCACCACCAGGGACGCTTCCGTCGTGGAAGGTTCTGGAATGGTGGCGCCACCGTCGTGGAATTTTCTAGACGGATGACGTCAGCGATGAGTCACCTCATCAACTCGGGGGCGTGGTGGGGGTACTTCCTGAGTCCTGTTGAGACTTGTATGGAATATAATACTAGTGGCGGCGCCACCGTCATAGAATTTTCCAGACGGATGACTCATCGACTTGCGTGGTGGGGTAACCGTCGTGTTGGAACTTATATGAAATCTGATGACCTGTTGAAACATGCATGAAATCGGATATTGGCGCCACCGTCGCGGAATTTTCTAGACGGATGACGTCATCGACTCGCTTGGTGGGGGAATCCCTCTAAGACCTGTTGGGACTTGTATGATGACATGTTGAAACTTGCATGAAATCGGATATTGGCGCCACCGTCATGGAATTTTCTAGACGGATGACTCATCGACTCGCGTGGTGGGGGAACCGTCCTGTTAGGACTTGTATGATGACATGTTGAAACTTGCATGAAATCGGATATTAACGCCATCGTCGCGGTACGTTCGAGAAGGATGAGGTCATCGACTTGCGTGGTGGGGGAATGACTCTAACACCTGTTGGGACTTGTATGATGACATGTTGAAACTTGCATGAAATCGGATAGTGGCGCCACAAGCTGTGGAAGGTTCGAGACGGATGACGTCACCGATAAGTTGTCGACTCGCATGGTGGGGGAACCGTCCTGGTGGGACTTGTATGAATTATAAAAACCTGTGGATACATGTATCAAATTGGATATTGCCCCCACAATCGCGGAAATTTCGAGATGAATGACGTCATCGATGACTCATTTACTTGTACGGTGAGGGAACTCCCCTTAAGTCCTAAACATGTGCAAATATTTAATAACATTTGCAAACATTTTGCAAACATTTGACAATATTTACGAATATTTTGCAAACATTTGGAAACATTTGCAAACATTTTCAAACATTCTGCAAACATTTGACAACATTTTCAAACATTCTGCAAACATTTGACAATATTTACACACCCTTTGAAAACATTTGACAACATTTGCAAAAATTTACAAACATTTTCCAACATTTGACAATATTTGCAAACATTTGCAAACATTTGCAGACATTAGACAACATTTGCCAACATTATGAGCCTATGATGAATCACTACTGTATGTATGACTATGAGGGGAAAGGTGTTTGTAACAATAAAACCAAGAATTTTGATTTTTTCAAGTAAAAAAACAAATTTATTCATAATTTACAGTGTTATATTTATTTTTCTTACATTAACTTCTTAACCCCACCATTGAAAATGTTGTATTCGATAATTCGGTCGTGAAGAATAGGGCAGTACGCTGATGTGTTGGGCGGGAAAGGAAAAGCAGAAGACTCGAATTCCAGACGAATATCAACTGGCCCAGTCTTCAAGTACTTATTCTGCTTCGAACAATCAATTACAATTAATGGAGCATATGTTATAAACTTTTGTCTGTTCAATAACGGTTCGGATTCCCTCGCATAATAAGAATTTTGGAAGTTCACATACATATTGTCATATCCAACGAAGAATAAAGGAGACACAGGTCAATTGAATAGTTGATGCGGTTTATTAACCCTGGGAATCCAGGAGCCACGTTACAGCCACGGTATTTGCGTGGCTGTTGCGTGGCTATTAGGACTGCCATTTTCTGGGGCTAAAAAGGGGGAAATGATATCTGAAAGCACAATAAAAGTCGATGGACGAATTATTAGTTTATATTTGCACTGTTTATAACATTGTTTTCTATCAATTGATTAAAATTAATGTGAGTGTATATAATGATAATACAAGTCCCGTAGGGGGAATGCCGGGAGATGGCGGCAGTGTCGACGTCCCAACGGGGTCGGTCAAGTCGACAGTAGTCGNCAAGTCGACAGCAGTCGCAGCCAGAATAAGTGAGACCCCAACAGAGGTGGGGCGCCACGGTCGATTCTGACGGCTGGGCGAGCTGCCTGTGCCGGTAACTCGGCAGTAGGGCCAGAAGAAGAATATCCATGGATTTTTGGAGTGGGGGACAAGCATATGAGTGGGAATTACGTGGAGTGGGGGTACCCTGGGCACGGAAAACTTCGGCTAGAAGCCCTATAGCAGTCGCGCTGTCACAGGGATAGGTTCGAAGGGGGGTTTATGTCCTCAATGTTTACTTTATGTTTTTCCGTTGATTCATTCGCCCGCTCATTAATATTAAGGGATGAGACAAGGACTTTTCGATGGAGAAATAGATTCCCCATCTATCAACCCCCGTATCATCCCTTAATCCTTGTAATAAAAAAATTAAAACTGCAACGAAAGTCACGGTGCTATGAGAAACCCAATGGTTTCTCGGCGCAGAGTGCCACCCCAATAATTCGCCCGCTAATTAAAAAATCGTCTCTCCCCTCCTAATTAACATTAAGGAATGAAACCAACGCTGTTCGATGGGGAATTAAATTCCCTATCCAGCAATCCCCATTTCATCCCTTAACCTCTCTAATAAAAAAATAAAAACTGCGACGAAAGTCGCGGCACTATGAGAAACCCAATGGTTTCTCGGCGCAGTGACTCCCGATAACTCGTCCGATAATTAAAAAATCGTCTCTCCCTGCCTAATTAACATTAAGGGCTGAAGCTAATGCGGTTCGATGGAGAATTAAATTCCCCATCCATTAACCCCCGTTTCATCCCTTAATCTCTGTAATCAAAAAATAAAAACTGCGACGAAAGTCGCGGCGCTATGAGAAACCCAATGGTTTCTCGGCGCAGTGACTCCCGATAACTCGTCCGCTAATTGAAAAATCATCTCTCCCCTCCTAATTAACATTAAGGCATGAAACCAACGCTGTTCGATGGCGAATTAAATTCCCCATCCAGCAACCCCCGTTTCATCCCTTAATCTCTGTAATAAAGAAATAAAAACTGCGACGCAATTTACGGCGCTATGAAAAACATAATGGATAACTCGCCCGCTAATTAAAAAATCGTGTCTCCCCTCCTAATTAATATTAAGGAATGAAACCAATTGTTACGTCCGAACGACGTACAATAATTTTTTTTATGTATAATAATTTTTAATTATTAATAACTGATGGAATATTTCATCAGATCAGTTAACATACGAATAAGACATGCGATCTCGATATGTGAGAACATTATGGGTGGCTTCACAGGTGTATTCGAATTCGAATCTTTCCACCGAGTAACCGAATCTTATGAATTATTGTTATTATCGATGCTGAAATATTATTGGGAAATCTGGAATTTTAATCAATGCATCTGATAGAGGAAAATATTCTATAAATAATGAAATTTAGATCGAGATTTTTGGATTATTAGGAAACCCAAAAATCTCGATTGAAGTTGGGAAATATTTTAGTAAAAGAAGAAAGAAATGAAAGAAGAGAAAAGGCATCGCTGTTGCGAAGAGCCTTATCATCGGAGGTTTCGGATGTCCGTACGGACATCGGCGATGTCCCGAACGTAATCATCACCTTCCCCCCTTTCCGCTATAAATTCTTAACCCCCTGCCTACACGTATCAAACAAGACGTTCCTTGTTCTCTTACCCCCACCTCCTACGCAGATCACGCGGCACACGCCGGTGAGTTGTGATTCCCCCTTCAAACCCACCACGCGACTATACACTCATCCTCCAACTCTCAATACTAATTAAAAAAGTGCCATACGATGGACACTCACACAATTAACCCTGACACCTAAAAGTTAACGCTTAGGGCGTTAACAAGACAGTCCCGGTGGCACCATCAACAAAGACGGATCAAGGAATATTAAGTGAACTCCAAATGAACTACAAAAGTGAACTCCAAGGATTACTAGTGGTTTCCTATCATTTTTTAATTACTGTGATATTTTCTTGGTTTATTG
The DNA here is from genome assembly GCF_001412515.2 of Diachasma alloeum. Lineage (NCBI taxonomy): Eukaryota > Metazoa > Arthropoda > Insecta > Hymenoptera > Braconidae > Diachasma > Diachasma alloeum. The sequence goes on from NW_021681061.1 coordinate 98,411, forward strand.
TGACTAAAAAAAAAACATATTCATCTCCCAAGTAATTTCCCTTCAGGAAATTACAATAATCCATTGTGATTAGTGGGAATTAATTAAATCTTCCCCAAGTTTCCTTCAGGAATTTAAAAATGAAACAAGAGTTTTTTTTCTCTTCAAGAGTGATTTCTTTAAAATAAAACAATAATTTTAAAACAATAATTATTTATTTGAAAAGTGATTTCTTCGAAAATAAAACAATAGTTTGTTTGTTTGAAATAATAATTATTTCCTTAAAAGTGATTTCTTTGGAAATTAAATATTTCCTCATTTATTTGGGGAATAATTCGATCAATTAATTGTTAAATATTGAAATCAATTGGTCTTATTATTTCAAATTTTTAATTTGATTTATCAAAATTCTAATTCACTTGTGTTTTCGCAGAGTTATATGATTTGATTTGGATTGGTCGGAAAAATCTGATATTATTATTTTGACCTCATCTTCTGTTGACCTCATCTCAGACAATTGGCATACATCACTATTGTCATCTCAGACAATTGGCATC
>NW_021681061.1:98971-99554 GCF_001412515.2 Diachasma alloeum
AAAAAAAGAAGAATCACAATTTATCTATTTCCTGCTCGAACACATAAATAATAAGTTCGTTTAAATTTTTATAAAAAGGGAGAATTATCAAAGTGACTCATGTGATCACTTACAAAAAAAAAAAAATTGTAAATTGATTGATTGAGAAATAATTTCCTCATATTTATTATGAAGGTCATTTACCTTTTTGACCCCAAATTAAATTGTAGAATCAATATTCCAGCAAACACTCGTATTGTTTTAATTTTTAATTCCAAACCAGATTGTACAACGATTATAATCTTTGATTAAGGAATCGTTGTAAAAATAATTAAATTCTCTGTTAGAATTGAATTGTTTGCAACCTTCTGAATTAGAATCTTCCCTCCTCCCTTTGTTATTCTCGATGATTAAATCATTGTTCATTTTTTGAGAAGAACTCATGTGAAATCAGAGAACAAAAATGAGAGAATATAACATATATAATCAAACCCAGAATTGATGAAACAAAAATAAAAATTCTTATTATTTCAATTATATTTGAACAACCGCAAATTAATTCTCAGTCAACCAATAATTTGAAAAATCAATCCATTGTCAAAAT
>NW_021681061.1:99762-104244 GCF_001412515.2 Diachasma alloeum
TCGCCCGCTAATTAAAAAATCGTCTCTCCCCTCCTAATTAACATTAAGGAATGAAACTAATGCTGTTCGATGGAGAATTAAATTCCCCATACATCAACCCCCGTTTTATCCCTTAATCTCTGCAATCAAAAAATAAAAACTGCGCCGAAAGTCGCGGCGTTATGAAAAACCTAATGGATAACTCGCCCGTTAATTAAAAATCGTCTCTCCCCTCCTAATTAACATTAAGGAATGAAACTAATGCTGTTCGATGGAGAATTAAATTCCCCATACATCAACCCCCGTTTTATCCCTTAATCTCTGCAATCAAAAAATAAAAACTGCGCCGAAAGTCGCGGCGTTATGAAAAACCTAATGGATAACTCGCCCGTTAATTAAAAATCGTCTCTCCCCTCCTAATTAATATTAAGGAATGAAACCAATGCTGTTCGGTGGAGAATTAAATTCTCCATCCATCAAACCCCGTTTCATTCCTTGGTCTCTGCAGAATTAGAATTAGAATTAGAATATGCGCGGCTGGTCGCTTAAAGCGCATAGAGTCACCTAAATCATACGATCTTTTGTAACATCCGCCTTAGTTTCGGTCAGCCATACAGCCCCAGCCCTGTGTTTCTCACTAGGCTAATAAGGCTGGTGACAGCTGCTTGTTGTAAGTCCTCTGGTTCCAGGAAAGCCTGGCCCCAGATTTTATAGCGACGGAGTGCTAATAGGGGGCATTCACGTAAAATGTGGATGACGCCCTCCTTATCGCTTCCGCACAGTCTACAGTCTTCTTGTACTGCAAGTTTCATCTTGAACAGAGGAGCTCTGAGAGCTGTATGACCCATGAGGAGCCCCATTGCTACCCTTAGATACCCTCTGTGCAGCTCCAGAAGCTTTCTGGTTCTATCTCTTAGTTGCCCCCTCATAAGCAGTCTCGCTTGTCTGCAGGTCGCAACTTTCTCCCAACGCCTGACATGATCTCGCCGGAAATGTTCTTTAACAAGAGTTTTTGCCACTGCGAAGAGCATGTCAAGCAGGCCGTGTGAGGGCACCCTTTCTGTACCCTCCTTGGCCAGCTTATCTACCACTTCATTACCAAGAATCCCATGGTGGCCTGGTACCCAGGTTACGGTAACCTGGTTGTTTTTACCCAGTGTGTCCAATGCCTGCATGCATTCCCACACCACCTGTGGCTCTGTACTGGGTTTTTCCAGGGCGTGAATCGCCACCTGGCTGTCACTGCAGATGAATCTTTTTACCCTTTTTGTGTCTCTCGCGTTCAGATACTCTGCACACTTAAATATATCCAGCATTTCTGCTTGAAAGACCGTTGAATGGTGGGCCAGTGGAAAACTCTCTCCAAAGTCATCTTTCAGACGGTAGATGCCTGCCCCAAAACTTTCACTAAAGCCAGAGCTGTCCGTAAACCAGTAGTCTCCTTTTGGTCCTGGTTGAAGTTCCGAGTCTAGCCACTCCTGTCTGGGTGGTATACTCGTTCTGAAAGTTTTCCTGATCTGATACTTCCTAGGAATTCTATCCGTCTTACCTATGAAGGGTCGATCATTGATTAGGCTAAGTCTTGTATGGCCTTGGCCCATCATCTTCCATTCTTGTTGACACCTTAGTCTATATGTAGTTGTGGTAGCACAACTCACAAATCTAAGGTCGAGGGGTGGGATACTGAGTGCTATTTCTACCGTCTTGGTAGGTGTCGATTTCATAGCTCCTTGTGCAGCCCTGAGGAAGGTTTTCTGTAGGCTTTTCAAAAGGTTCCCTGTTTCCGTCTTACTCACCCTCGGCCACCAGACGACCGCAGCGTAAAACAGTCTCGGAAATAGAACCATTTGGTTGAGCCAGAGCATCATTTTAGGATTGAGTCCCCATGTCCTGCCCACAGCTCTCCTGCATGCCCACATAGAGGCAAACACTTTATTTCTCTGAGTACAGATATGTTCTTTCCAGCTGAGTTTATTATCCAGGAGGACACCCAGATATTTCACTCTGCTGGTGTAGTTAATCTCCGAGCCATTTAGCTTCAGAGGTTGGATCTTTTCCAGTCTATAATTTCTGGTGAAAACCAGGACTGTGGTCTTGGCTGGATTTACCGATAGGCCAGCTTCCCTGCACCAGTCCGAAATGATATTGAAAGCTGTTGCCATCAGGTCCCTTAGTACCCTCAAAAATCCGCCTTTCACAACAACTGCCACATCATCGGCAAAACCGGTGATGTGGAAGCCGGCCTCACTTAGTTGATTTAGAAGTCCATCTACAACCAGGTTCCATAGCAGGGGCGAGAGAACTCCCCCCTGCGGACAGCCCCTAGTCGGACGTCCCTCCACACATGCCCTCCCATGTCCTGCCGACAGTCTTCTGCCTTTCAGCATGTTTTGTATCCAAGCAATGATAGCCTTGGACACCTGTCATTCATCCATGACTTTTTCTATTGCCGGATTCGAAGTGCTATCAAAAGTCCCCTCAATATCTAGAAAGGCGCATATGGCAAAACCCTTGACCGCCAGTTGTCCCTCAATCAGTCCCACCAGGTGATGTAAGGCGGTATCTGTTGATCTTCCCTCCATATATGCATATTGACAGGGGGAGAGGGGTCTGTCAGCCAAGGACCCGGCCTTGATGTGTCTATCCATCAGCCTCACCAGGGTCTTCAGGATGAAGGATGTGAGGCTTACAGGACGCAAGTCTTTTGGTTTTATATAACCGGTTTTTCCAGGCTTGGGAATGAATACTATCCTAGTCTCATTCCACACACTAGGGACATGTTTCAGGGCTATACTAGCTCTGAGTATCGTGGTTAGGGGTCCTGTGATAGTCCCTATCCCTTCCTGTAATAGGGCTGGGTAGATCCCGTCTGGTCCCGGTGCCTTGAAGGGTTCAAAGGTTTTGATGGCCCACTTGACCCCCCAGGGCTGCACTACTTTATTTGCCAATGCCCAATCATGGGTTTCGTAGACATCCCTCTGATTTTGCATTGTTTCTTTATCTCTCTCCTGGGCCTGTATGAAGCCTGGAAAGTGGGTGTTCATTAGGAGTTTCAGAGTCTCTCCCATGGTTTCCGTGTGGCTGCCATCTGGTGCCTGTAGGCTCCCTAGATATGGAGTCTTGTTTGTTCCAAGGATTTTTGCCAGCCTAGAGGTCTCCGATTGACTCTCCACATTGCTTGTGAAAGCCCTCCAGCAGTCCTCTTTGGCTGCCTTTATTGCCTTGTTGTAATCTGCGAGCAAGCCTCTGTAAGTTTTCCTCACGGGGGCCCGCTCTCATGTTCTTAGCTTTGTTAAAAGCTTCTCTAGCCTTGCCCCTCAGCTCACCGAGATTCTCTGACCACCAAGGAGTCTCAGTAGGCTGANTCTGAGGATGATATCTCTACGATTGTCAGATAGACTTTCTCGGTAATTTCTCCAGTTTATTCATCGTGGGTTTCTTACCCATTCCGTTTCTTTTACTTTGTGGATGGACATTCTTATTGTTTGATGATCGGACGCTGAGAGGTCCTTTGAGACCCTCCAGTCTCCAATCATGTCTGCCACTCTATCCGTCCCCAGAGTGATATCTATGACCTCCTGTCGTCTCCGATCTATGATGGTAGGTTCTGACCCCCTATTAAGGATGTTTAGACCGGCCCCCATTATGAATTCCTGGAGGCTTTCCCCCCTGCCGTTAATGCCGGTGCTCCCCCATGCTACATGGTGCGAGTTGGCATCACAACCTAGCAGGAGTTCAAGTCCCCTTTCCTTCACATGGTTGCATAGGTCCTTTACTTTTTTCGAAGGAGGTGGTTCAGCCGAGTCATAGGGCATGTAAACTGACCCTACAACCAGGCTCATTTCCTCGCCTTGTCCCAGGCCCAGATCCACTTGTGCCACAGCCAGGTCTCCCTCACTAGCCTGTGAACAGAAGAAAGAGTCTAGTCCTTTAATAACAATAAAAGATCTAATTTTTTCCTGAGTCCNCCTGTGAACAGAAGAAAGAGTCTAGTCCTTTAATAACAATGCAAGATCTAATTTTCTCCTGAGTGTTTGCGTGATAGATTCTGCCACAACCACTGAGGCCCTTAATAGCATTGTCCACTATCCATGGTTCCTGGATCATTGCTATGACAGTCTGCATCCCAGCTAACAGCCTGACTAGAGTAGCCGAGGCTGCTTTGCTGTGGTGCAAATTTATCTGTACAATGTGCACCCGGGTTGCAGCCATAATAATGACTACTTTCCTGGTATCTCTATGTACCCTTCTTCTGACTTTCACCACGGTCTTTTGCAAGCAGCTTGACAGTTGCTTTTTGAATCTCGCAGTGCAGTCTAAAGTTGCAAGCTTTCAGAACAGAGAGTGATCGGTCGCCTATCCGCGCAACGAAGTGGGCACTTTTCGCGTCCCTGCTCTCACTGCTCCGAGCCACAACCCGCTCTCTGGCCTGCAGTCCTGCATTCTGTTTCTCAAGGAAGCACAGTGCTTCTTGAGCGGTTAGATCTGGGTCTTCCACGTGTA
>NW_021681061.1:104411-105227 GCF_001412515.2 Diachasma alloeum
TTGAAGGCGGGTGCTTTCACCCCGTCAGGTAACGCCAGAATGGCCCCCTTCAGGAGTTTCTTTACCTCCTTTACCTCTTCAGTGGCCAGTTTCTGATCCGGATATGACTCCGGCATAACTGCAAACTTGAATGAGCTCGCAGTATTCGGAGCATATGTGCCCTGATCCTGCGTTCTCATTCTCTCTTCTTTCGGTCTGACTGAGAGGCCTGGCGTGGTACGCTCCGATGGAAGGCGTTTTATTGCCTTCCTCACAGCCCCCTCCCGCTGGACCTCATCGACCTTCGCTGCTGCAACCGCCAAGGTTGCAATTGCCTCCAAGGTTTGATGCAGCTTCGCTCTGTTGCGACGTCTTCTCTCGGCTCCACTCAGTCTGNGAGATTTTTTAGATTGGTTTCCATTTTTGGTCCCACGAGTATCGCGGTTAAGCGTTTTCACCTGGTGCATTGCCGCGATTGCCCAGGGCTTGGCTTGTCTCGGGTGGGTTACACCCAAGACTACTCTCAGAGTTCGCCCAGGTTTCTGAGAGGCACCGTTAGCGACACAGCTCCCCCTGTGCCACGCATCCTTAGGCACGGTATGGCCGAGGCCACGCCACTCACACACATGGATTGGGTGGGTTCCTCTTAGCGACCGCGAGCGGCGGTAGTCCTTAAAACCCCCACCGCCCGCGACCGAGCCCCCTCACTAACGACAAAGTGGGAACCCCGTGGAGGGGGTAATCTCTGTAATCAAAAAATGAAAACTGCGACGAAAGTCACGGCGTTTTGAAAAACCTAATGGATAACTCGCCCGCGAATTAAAAATTTGTCTCTCC
>NW_021681062.1:0-5056 GCF_001412515.2 Diachasma alloeum
TGAATGGGGGAACGTAATTCCTCCTCCACACGCAATGGAAGGACGATCATCCGACCGTCTTCGCATTGGTTACAGCGTCGAGTGGCGCGGGGAACGCGCGTCTGGGTTGAAAATTCATCCCTCCCTCCGAATTATAGCTAAGGAATGAAACTTGTGTTACTTATTGAGTATTAAATGCTCAATTGAATGCCACGAGTTTCATCCCTTAGCGCCTTTTGGGGACGGAGGGGTGAATTTTCGAAAGTGCGAAGAGATTGAAAAAAAAATTTTGTTTTCAATTCAAAAATTAATTCCTCCGACGCTAACTACGACTAAGGGATGAAATTTATGCCAACGTGTTCAGCATTGAATACTCAATGAGTGACACAAATTTTATCCCTTAGCGCCTAATAGGGAGGGAGGAGTGAATTTTTGAATGCGCAAAGAAATTGAAAAAAAAAATTTTTTTTCAATTCAAAAATTCATTCCTATGACCCTAATTGCGACTAAGGGATGAAATTTATGCCAACGTGTTGACCATTCAATACTCAATAAGAGACACATGTTTTATCCCTTAGGGCCTGTTATGAAGGGAGGAGTGAATTTTTTAATTTGCGAAGAGATGGAAAAAAAAATTCAATTCAAAATTTCATTCCTCCCACCCTAACTGCTACTAAGGGATGAAATTTGTGTCACTCATTGTGTATTAAAAGCTCAATACGTTGGCATAAATTTCATCCCTCAGCACCAGTTAGGGAGGGAGGAGTGAATTTTTTAATGTGCGAAGAGATGGAAAAAAAAATTCAATTCAAAATTTCATTCCTCCCACCCTAACTGCTACTAAGGGATGAAATTTGTGCCAACGTGTTGAGCATTTAATACACAATGAGTGACACGAATTTCATTCCTTAGCGCCCATTAGGGAGGGAGGAGTAAATTTTTGAAAGAGCGAAGAGATGGAAAAAAAACATTTTCAATTCACAAATTCATTCCTCCCACCCTAATTACGACTAATGGATGAAATTTGTGCCTACGTGTTGAGCATTTAATACACAATGAGTGACACGAATTTCATTCCTTAGCGCCCATTAGGGAGGGAGGAGTAAATTTTTGAAAGAGCGAAGAGATTGAAAAAAAATTTTTTTTTCATATGAATTCTCCAAAGTGTGGAGATTGAAAAAAAAATTTTTTTTTTCCATTCAAACATTTATTTCTCCGACCCTAACTGCGACTAAGGGATGAAATTTGTGCCAACGTGTTGAGCATTTAATACACAATGAGTGACACAAATTTCATCCCTTAGCGCCTGTTAGGGAGGGAGGAGTAAATTTTTGAAAGAGCGAAGAGATTGAAAAAAAAATTTTTTTTCAAATGAATTCTCCAAAGTGCGGAGATTGAAAAAAAATTTTTTTTTTCAATTCAAAAATTCATTCCTCCAACCCTAATTGCGACTAAGGGATGAAATTTGTGCCAGCGTGTTGAGCATTTAATACTCAATAAGTTACACAAATTTCATCCCTTAGGGCCAGTTAGGGAGGGAGGAGTCAATTTTTGAAAGCGCGTGGTCGCCCTCCAGTGNCAGTGAATTTTTGAAAGCTCAAAGAAATGGAAAAAAAAATTTTTTTTCAATTCAAAAATTCATTCCTCCAACCCTAATTGCGACTAAGGGTTGAAATTTGTGCCAGCGTGTTGAGCATTTAATACTCAATAAGTTACACAAATTTCATCCCTTAGGGCCAGTTAGGGAGGGAGGAGTCAATTTTTGAAAGCGCGTGGTCGCCCTCCAGTGAACTCCGGCGACGAGTGGCACGGGGAAAGCGCGTCTCGTTTGAAAATTTATCCCACCCCCCCTAATAGTAGCTAAGGATTGAAACTTGTGTCAGATATTGAGTATTAAATGCTCAATTCAATGACACGAGTTTCATCCCTTTGCGCCTTCTGGGGACGGAGGAGTGACTTTTTGAAAGCACGTGGTCGCCCTCCAGGGCATTTAATATTCAATAATTTCCTGTCAAATCGATTACCTGTAAAGAAAGAAAATAAATAAGCCTTTTGCAGAGATTATTGGTGTTTTTTTCAAATTTTATCCTCTTTCTTTTACCCACACCCTCTTTTGCTCATATACAAGGCGTCGTCAATTGTTTGATCTCTTTTTTTCCCCCTCCGCCGTTCATGACAACATCAACTGACGATCGTGTATTGTTTTTGAGGGAAGCCCAATTTCCATTCCGATCATTTTGCCTCGTGATTCCGTTCGTAGCTTTTATCGTGCCAATGGCGTTCACTGCTCGAGAATATCGCGATATGCATTTTGTGTATGGTGAGTGTGGTGGAGTTGCCAGACCAGCAGCTGCGAGGTACAGGGAGAGATACCCTGATCGTCGGGCACCCGATCATCGGGTGTTTCCTCTCCTTCATGAGCGGATGGCAGCAACTGGTTGTCTTCTTCCTTGTCGTGGCGAAGGACGTCCTATCGGACGTGCGCGAGATGACCTGGACGAGGCAGTCCTCACCGAAATCGAGGACGACCCCACGACAATTGTAAGGAGGATTGCTGGACACCTTAATACGAATAGTACCAAGGTGTTCGGCATCATCAAGGAAGAAGGCTTCCACCCTCACCATTTGTGCCCTACACAGGAGCTGATGCCGGGAGATCTTGAGGCACGCATCGAGTATTGTCGATTTATCCTCGAGAATAATCGACGCGATCCTCATTTTCTGTTCAATGCGTGTTGGACAGATGAGTCCTGTTTCACAAGGCAGGGAATTTTCAACATGCACAATTATCACCATTGGGCATTAGAGAATCCCCACCGTGCCAGGGCTCATTCTTTCCAGCACCAGTGGCAAAGACTGAATGTGTGGGGTGCAATTTTGAATGATGAGGTGCACATTCGATTAGCTCCTGATTCACGCAATGTAAGTATCGATTATTTATCATGACAAACATAATTGAAATTTTTTTCTTTTAATTGAAAGATCATCATTCCAGATTTCTTTTTTTCAGGGGGAGAACTATCTGATGTTTCTGGAGGAAACCTTACCGGAATTGCTCGGAGATGGCCCAAGAAACAGAGGTGTGTGGTTTCAGCAAGATGGTGCTCCTGCTCATCACACCAGAGCAGTCACCGGAATGCTGAACCAATGGTTTCCAGAGAGATGGATCGGGAGAGCTGGACCAGTTCGTTGACCTCTTCGGTAAGTAACGAGTATCTCTAATCTACCAATAATCGTACGCTGTTTAAAATCAAATTACTATTTCTCCCACTGATCACCAGATTTGACGCCCCTAGATTTTTCTCTTTGGGGAACTCTCAAAGAAAAAATTTATGCGCAGGTAGTCAACGATCCGGAGGATTTGATGGGCCACCTGCATGGAGCAGTAGCTGATCTGACGCAGCAGCTGTTGGAGAATGCTCGCCAAGCTACAGTTCGTCGTGCAGAACTATGCTTAGAAAATTACGGTGGTCTTTTTGAAAACCTTTGCTGAGCATCCCATCTCCATCCACGAACCCATTGGCCCTTCTCAGGGCCAAATCCTTAAGCCCATCGGCCCTTTTCAGGACCAAATCCTTAAGCCCAACGGCCCTTTTCAGGGCCCCAAAAAATCCAACGACGGAAATCCTTGATTCTCCAATAATTCCACTCCTTTCCTTTTCAGGGGGCGACCGCGCGCATTCAAAAATTCACTCCTCCCTCCCTGACTGGCCCTTAGGCATAAAGTTTGTATCACTTATTGAGTATTAAATGCTCAACACGTTGGCATAAATTTCATCCCTTAGTCGCAGTTAGGTTCGGAGGAATGAATTTTTGAATTGAAAAAAAAAAATTTTTTTTCAATCTCTTCGCTCTCTCAAAAATTCACTCCTCCCTCCCTGACTGGCCCTTAGGCATAAAGTTTGTATCACTTATTGAGTATTAAATGCTCAACACGTTGGCATAAATTTCATCCCTTAATCGCAGTTAGGTTCGGAGGAATGAATTTTTGAATTGAAAAAAAATTTTTTTTCAATCTCTTCGCTCTCTCAAAAATTCACTCCTCCGTCCCTAACAGGCGCTAAGGGAAATTGTGCCAACGTGTTGAGCATTTAATACACAATGAGTGACACAAATTTCATCGCTTAGTCGCAGTTAGCGTCGGAGGAATGAATTTTTGAATTGAAAAAAAAAATTTTTTTTAATCTCCGCACTTTGGAGAATTCATTTGAAAAAAAAATTTTTTTTCAATCTCTTCCGTCTTTCAAAAATTCACTCCTCCCTCCCTAACAGGTGATGAGGGATGTAATTTGTGTCACTTATTGTGTATTAAATGCTCAACACGTTGGCACAAATTTCATCCTTTAGTCGCAGTTAGGGTGGGAGGAATAAATTTTTGAATTGAATTTTTTTTCCATCTCTTCGCACGTTAAAAAATTCACTCCTCCCTCCCTAACTGGCCCTAAGGGATAAAATTTGTGCCAACGTGTTGAGCATTTAATACACAATAAGTGACACAAATTACATCCCTCATCACCTGTTAGGGAGGGAGGAGTGAATTTTTGAAAGACGGAAGAGATTGAAAAAAAAATTTTTTTCAAATGAATTCTCCAAAGTGCGGAGATTGAAAAAAAAATTTTTTTCAATCTCCGCACTTTGGAGAATTCATTTGAAAAAACAGAGTGCGTGGGGTCCACGCGCGACAGAAGTGAAACTTCTTTTTAGAATAGAATAGAATAAAAAAGTGCGGCTGGTCACTTAAAGCGCCCAGAGTCACCTAAATCATACGATCTTTTGTAACTTCCGCCTTAGTTTCGGTCAGTCACACAGCCCCAGCCCTGTGTTTCTCACTAGGCTAATAAGGCTGGTGACAGCCGCTTGTTGTAAGTCCTCTGGTTTCAGGAAAGCCTGGCCCCAGATTTTATAGCGACGGAGTGCTAATAGGGGGCATTCACATAAAATGTGGATGACGCCCTCCTTATCGCCTCCGCACAGTCTGCAGTCTTCTTGTTCTGCAAGTTTCATCTTGAACAGATGAGCTCTGAGAGCTGTATGACCCGTAAGGAGCCCTACTGCTACCCTCAGATCCCCTCTGTGC
>NW_021681062.1:10573-29873 GCF_001412515.2 Diachasma alloeum
AGAGAGAGAGAGAGAGAGAGCAATATCGTTGCGCTCTTTTGTCTCGTAGAATGGTGGGGCGGGCACACACGCATATGCTGCATATCACATGGATGTGCGCCCGCTTAAAAATCACTCCCCATTGGCCCACCCTTAATTGCCAATAACTTTTTAGGGGTGAGTCAGTTCAAAAGGTGCAAGAGGACTTTACTGCTCAGAATCACCCCGTGATCCTAGGGTGTTCAGATGTACATGTACTTCTGAAACACCCTGTATAGGGAACCCCCACTCCGAGTGGTAATGAATGAATCACCATAGAACATTGAGAATATTCGAGAACAATCGAGAATCATCTGGTATTTTTTATCACAAGATCATATTTCAAACAAGTCTCAACACCTTTTATAAGATATCCCCCAATGAGTGATAATCCAATGGTCAAATGACTCATCGATGACATCATCCCCCTAGAAAATTCGATTCCACTAACTTGATGAATCATTAATCCCAATTAACCGATGAGTCATCAACCGAATGAGTCATCGATGACGTCATCCATCTCTAACATTCGATCGACGGTGGCGCCCAGCGGCAGCTCGGCGAAGTACTATCCAGAACCCGCTTAGCATACCTACTCACCTTCACGGAACGTTCGTATTTTCCTCCCGCTCATCAAAGAGCAAAATACGAAATTTCTTTTGCAGGCGTGGAAAAATAAAGGATCCTCAGCCGCCAGTGCAATTACCAGCCGAGCCGAAGGCGAGGTTGGTAAGCCCGCGGCTGAGGGTCCTTTATTTTTCTTCCCGTGGTTAGAACGCGATTTTTCGTCTCGGCGTAGGCGCAAAGTCAGAGTTCCCTCCTGCGAAGGAGGAGGGAAATGTAACTTTGCCCCCGACAGGACGGAAAATAGCACGTGCACCTCGGGAGAGAAAACATGACTTTCCGCCCTTGATGCACAATATACTCTTCCAGACAAATCTAAGGCGATATCCAGGCGATTCTGATGTTAATCCAGGCGTAATCACCGAGCGATTTATCCAGGCGGTATTCAACGGGCGCGCACGTGGCGAACCACTCCGGACGACGACATCGTGAGCCAGTATGAATATTTAGCGTGAGTGTGCACATGTCAATAAGTGATTTCTGGTGCGACGTTAATATTCGTGAGCAAAAGGGGCAATTTAGGCTCTTTCGAGGCTCTTCTCAGCTTCTCCGACAGAAGAAGAACTCTTGCCAACGGAGAGTATCGACTCCATCTTGGTAACCGCGTGGCGAAGTCGAGTCGGTGGAATTGCGGAGCGAGTTATTAAATTATTTCGGGTGTACCAAGCCATACGTCAGAAAATACTATTAGGAAAAAGCGACCGGCATTCATTAGGGATATTTGTGAGATATTTATAATTTGGATTTATTACTTTATTTTCTTCTCTTATTTCATCATTGCTTTCCGGGGGCGTGAGTGAGAGAGATATATATCTCGGCTAGTGTCGCGGATAAGAGGCCTTATGAAAGCCCACCTTGTGTCTATGGACCTGCGTATCGTACCTTCACCATCGGGGAAATTGTTCAATTAATAACAGAGTCTCTCTATCGTTTTCCGGAGAGCAATTCATGATTCAACTTTCCGTGATTATTATTTTTGGTTTGTGTAGAGTCTGGTGGACCGGAATTCTCCGGAAATTGTAATGATTATTTTCACTATTTTTGAATCTTATTTTTCTTTCGATATTTCATATTGAACAAAATTATTACTTTAGTTCTAGTTTAATTAATTATTTTCCACGTTGTATTATTTAACCGCTTCAATTATTACAATATAAAACCCCTTCCTGTGGCCATAATGCGGTCATAAATTGCATCTGGAATTGAAAGGATTTAATCAAAAACAATTTCCTCATATGCCTACGTTTCGAGTGCTAAATCCACTCCTCATCAGTGGAATCTTTATTCCATCTATAAATCAAATTATAAAATCACAATCATATTTCTGTTTCAACTGTTAGTACACAACTTAAGTTATTAAAACATTATTCAAAAGATTCTTTTCACCTAACATATCTCCCTCAACTTCATATCAAAGATGTTAATGTATGAAGGTATAAATATCAACATCAATAACCTCCCATAACCTGCAATCAGACCATGCGACATTCATCATCAGTGTCTTCTCAAAATCTCAAACATCTGTGAATACTTACGACCCGTATCTCTCGATTTTATTTTGTTTTTCTAAAGTCATTTAATACGAGTCCTATAGAATATAGATATCTCTAGTTACTCGACACCTTTCTCCCTTTATTGTCGCTGAACTATTCCCTCGTCCCAAAAATGAAGTATTTAAATTAAATCCAGCACGAGCACACTTGACAACAAAAATGTAAGGGTGTGCATTGCACTGCATGCGTCAGGAAGGCGAAAAGTTCTCAGGAAAGTATTTAATACAATTTATTTTTTTTGGAACTCGTTCCTCCGGACCGAGAGTACCGAGAGTATTGAGGGATAATTAAGAGGTTAGTTATTGCTTGGGGAATTCAAAAGTTCTGAAGAGACATATTTTGTACATTTTTACAATCGAACGGCACTTCATCACAATCGAACAGTACACTCATCAGCTTTAGCTTTTTGAGTCACAAGAGACTCCACTCATTGTCGTAAATATTAATAAATCATAATTAAGGGATTCTTGACAACAGAGTTCTGAGATATTTCTCCGGACCAGGTCCCATTGGAGACATTGTCTGGATCATTTAAAGTCGTATTTTGGGAATTTGGCGTACGTTGTTACAACACGCAACTTAAAATTTCTGCTTTTAAGCCGCAGAGCCATCAGAGGTCCCATTCAATTTTCATACATAATAATTGAGCGAGGGAATTTATCTCCGGATGTTACCTCGTAACAAATGGAAGATCTGTATGATACGCTCAAGCGTTTTTGAGGCATCAGAGACTCCAATCGTTATTTGGGGAATTTGAATAAAATAACCAACCACGAGGAGTAAGAAATACATAATTTAAAATCAAACGAACTTACCTGTAAGTGAAGTTCAATTGTAATTATATAAAGTCTCGTTCGAAGGGATTACAATCCTGATATTTAGTGGTAGTACCGCTGATGATGCAGATCGAGTCACAAGTTTAGAGAGCAATTCGAAAAAATCCGCCATGAAGGCCTGGTAGCGCCCCCACAGACCTGTCGTTTTCATAATTTTTAGAGCCAAAGAAAATAAAAAGGGAAAGAATGTCACTTCGGGTGGGTAGAGCAGACATTCGTCATAGAGCAGGTTGTAATCCCTTCGCACGAGACTTCATACAATTACAATCGAATTTCGCTTACAGGTAAGTTCGTTTGATTTTAAATTATATTTCAGTCTCATTCTCGGGATTACAATCCTGATATTTACTGGTAGATGTTCAGAGTTCGATATTTTTGAACTTTTTATTTTACTCAAATTTTCTTTCCCCAGATCAACTATTTATCCATAATTACTCAATTATTATTATTGATCTGACTTTCATTCTTATCACGATTATAATCATATAAACATGCAAAAATACATTTTGTAAGAATCACTTGGTGATAGATTAAACAAGGGATGAAATTCTATAGGTCATGGGCAATACCACAAACAAGAAAATAATAGAAAATGGGCATCGAACTATTAAAGCCGTGGTTAATAAAATACGGCCACTGAAGGACTATCGAAAAAAAAAATCACAGCACCGTCGATTCTCATGGCCAAAATGCGATTTTGGGAATGAAGCTAGATATGACTTTTGATATTGACAGTTTGATTGAAGGAACCGGCTGACTACCTAATAGTCCTGTGGACTATTTACAGCAAACTATTCTGTAACATGAATGTCAATACCAGGTTTTCAAAAGCTGTTATTTATTGAACTGCTTATTTCTCGAGAAGTTGTAGATTTATGGGGTTCATTGAATATTAACAAGGACCTCTTTGAATAAAGTCCAAAAATTTGGTTATTTTTAAAAGGAAAAACGAGAGATAATGCTACATAAGCTTGATATCTCTTCAAAAAATTGTAGAGAGAAAATAAATAAATAAATAAATACATAAAAAATCTGAGTTGAGGACTTTAGGATATATCGAGCTTCTATATATAGGAGTTCAAATAAAAACAGAACCAATTACATGCACGTGCATATCAAGTTCCCTAAAATTATTCATGCTCATTAGAAATAGAGCTTTCATTCCATAGAGAATTCTTAAAAATTCAAAAAACAAAAAAAAAGGTCGATTGGAGGCCAACAAAGCCCATGAAATCAGTGGGTCTACTTACGAACAGGCAACTCTCACATGGTAAAGAGAGTGCTAATTGACTAGATGCAGTCTGAGAAACACTTGGAGTAAAAACAACGAAATTAAAGAAGAAACTGTAGTTGCTTTTTTTTGGAACTGATGATATTCTCCACTGGCTATTTGAAAAGTCATATGAGGCTTTATTTTCAAAAGAAAAAAAAAACTATAAAGGGATGAAAACAAATTTTTGAAAAAATCCAGTTGAGTTCGACTGAGTAGAAGAAAAATACGTCGATTTTTAGTTCTTCAATTATAATGACTTATTTCATAAAGTGATAGGCATACAATAAGCCAACGAGTCAGGGCATTAACAGCAGCCGCTTATAAGGCAACAGTAGAGAGTATTACTGAATATCTTATAGATCCAGAGTGGAACAATCATTGAACAAAATAGGGGGTCCAGATAATTGGATAGATACCCAACTTACACTTGAACATTAAGTATCACTTGCAGAGATGGTCTGTATGATACGACCATGAGTCCAGATGTTTTGACATTTTTGATCATTTTTCAAAATTATCAATAATATTATTATGATGATTTTTATGTTTCGTGAATTATGGAGGATTTTCAATCGGAAAAAAGCATCTACTTGTTAAGTGTCTGAAATCACTTCTCTAGAGGAGAAATTCTTCAAATTTAGCAGTAATTTAGAAGGCAAGGGAAACCAACCTCCGGAAAATCCCTACGTTTAGCAAAATTATGACAGAAAAGTCGGACAGTTTCATTTTTGGGTTCATATGAGCTGTACGTGACCTCTTTTCTGGATCAAAATTTTCATCAGAGAAGAAGAAATCTGAATCTAATCAAAATAGTTTTTTGATGTCATCGTACAAAAATCCGTCATAAGGATTTCACTCTGAGGCTTGAACAAGATCCTTATGTTAGATTTATGTTAGGGTATCATATTCGTAACTTTAATTCAAATTTTTTAATAATTTTGATAAATTTGAACCAAAAAAAGCAATTTTTACGAAAAATATATATGGGCCATTCCGCCAAATATCGACGGAAATCTGGCCTCAAAATTTTCGACAATTTTTTTTTGCTCCTTCTGAATTCTTATGTATATAAAAGAAGATTTTTCAACGCGTAAAGGTCCCGCGGCTCAATTAGAAGCCGTCCGCATGATTACGCGTTTTAGAATTGAAATTTTTCGCTCTTATAAAACGTATTAAAAGATGCTAAGAAAAAAAAATCAAAATATAGTTTTTGATCGGAAATTTTCTGAATTTTCCGAAAATGATGTTCATTTTCTCCCTCCACCGCTCCTCCATCGTGAAAATCGTAAAAGAAACCTTTAAACATCATTTTTGGCAAATTCGCTATTTTTTTTTTCAAATCTGATATTTTATATAAAAAATTCAGAGAATTTCCGATCAAGATCATATTTGAAACTTGTTCGCTCCTATGATGCTCATCTGCAGAAAAATGATTCTAAAAAATCGAATATTCGAAAGATAATAATATTGTAGGAAGAAGACGATATTTCCATAGAAGATGATGATATTATAGAAAATAGAGAATGTTTCCATGAAATATGGTCTTCGTTCTATGATATTCATCATTTTTCGAATATTCATTTTTTTGTCTGTTATTTTTCTTTACTTGAGCATTATAGAAGCGAACAAGTTTCAAATATGATTTTGATCGGAAATTTTCTAAATTTTTCCAAAAAAAAAATTAGATTAAAAAAAAATGGCGAATTTGCCAAAAATGACGTTTAAAGGTTTCTTTTTCGATTTTCACGATGGAGGAGGGGTGGGGGGAGAAAATGAACATCATTTCCGGAAAATTCCGAAAATTTCCGATCAAAAACTATGTTTTGATTTTTTTTTCTAAGCATTTCTACGAACGTTCAATTCGATTGAACAATTTTCGCGTAAAATCGTTAAACCTTGCGCAGCCCCTCCAACTAAAAGACGGGACCTTTCCTAGTCGAGAAATCTTTTTTTCTATACACAAGTAGTACAAAGAAGCAAAAAAACAAGTATCGAAAATTTTGAGGCCAGATTTCCGCCGATATTTGGCGGAATGGCCCATATAGATACGTTGATGTATAATATCGAAAGGGGGACATCTAAGAATATTTTTCATACTTATTGTGATCTTTCGATTTTTTAACAAATAGGAAGAAAACATTCTTCCTATCAATTCCAATCTACAGGTGCACTGCTTGAGGAAGTTATTTCATATGAGGTATTCCATACCAAATGAGTCAACCGCTGACCCTCACCCCCTTGGATTTTGATGGTGATTTTTTCTACGATTGAGGGGCTCGAAAAACTGACTCAAATTTTTTCAGATTTTTCCGATAGCCCAGTTCGGAGATATGATTTTTAAATTTTTTTTTTCGTTTTTCTTTAATAACTCGAGTTCTATTCATCCGATTTTGATTAAATAGGGGTCACAATTTTTCATTCTTTACCACCTATAAGAAGATTTTTAGTAAACAATTTTTCCCCGTCTTTAGATGCTCAAAAACAAGAATTTTCAAAAAAAAAAATTGAAAAACTTGAATTTGGCAAATTACGTCACGGTTGGTTTTTTCGATTTTTTTTTTGGTAATTCTATGAATCAAAACGAAAATTTTGAGCCATCATACATGTTGGGTTTCGTCCTGGAACTATTTTTTTTTAATTTTTAATTTTCGAAATTCCGAGAATTTGGTGAAAATACCCCTAAATTGCGTTGGTTGACTTTTCTTATGTTTCAAAAAAATATATTGGTACTTTTTTGGAATCTGTTTATTTGATATAAACATTTATTAAGTACATCTTACATCTTACATATATCTACACTATTCCATATGTCGTTTATCCACTTTTCTGCTTTGGGTTTCATACTGGATCAATTTTTTTTTCAATTTTTTCTATCCGAAATTCCGCGACTTTTGTGAAAACACCTAAATTGAGTATATTGCCAAAATTATCAGTACTTGATACATACCAAGAAGGATTATGGCAGAAGAAGAAACAAAGAAAAAACGTTTCAAGCAAGACTGGATCCAGTGCTCCCATGGTAGCCGGACTGCGAACTTTCTAAATGAGCCCCTCGAGGTCTCTGAGGCCAAATATTTAGATGAATTTCTCGACCTGAATTGATCAACTTATCAAATTGATTTTTTTGTTCTTGCATTAAAACAAATTAAGGTTAAAGAATTATATACCATTTAGCAAACGTCTTGGAAGTTCAAATATCTATTTGCAAACTATTCAATTAGTGAAAACTTGAGGACTTGTGTTTATTCCCGTACAGTAAAATTCGATCTTTCGATGAAAATCATCTCTGACCCAAAAGACTCATGAATTTAGTGAAGTTTTTGAAGATACACCAGTCTATTTTCTCGTGAATTATCATCTTGGACGTGAATTCTCATTCTCCACCACACGATTTTATTTGAATATGCCTCCAATACAACACCGTCGTTGTTGTAATCCTTTGAGACTTAAAAATTACAATCGAAGGAAAAGTTTAAGGAAGACTAGTGAGGCTCAAATGCGATTGTGGAATTTAACCATTGACGATTATCTGTGTTCCGTATGCCGGAAATGACCAGATTATGTTTCAGTGAATGGAGGTGAGAATACCATCGGTTCATCTCAAGTGATTGATAATATTGGAGCAGGACGATCAGACAATAATTGTGAGATTCATGCATCTCCTAATCTCACGCCCACTCCAACCAATAATTCCACTAAATTCCCTCCTCAGGCTGTTGATGCTGCAGAAGGTAAGGTATATTCCGGTCATGTAGTAGAATTGACTCTAGCCAAAGGATACAATTAATATTTTTTTTCAGATCCACTCACTTCCAGCCAATCATTCACATCAACTAACCCTAAATCATATGACCAAATCCAGAAATCAGTGTCGGAGCTCAGCATTGGGACAATACTCCCAGTAGTCAATCAAGCGTTGCAACTCCTTTCACAATCACCAATTCCAAAGAAGAAGTTGCGTCTAGATGGTTGGATTGAGCGAAAGTCTCTCAAAGTTGGGAAGACTATTAAACGCAAGCTTGGTAGTGGTGAACGCAGTGAAGCTGTCTATCCTCAGGATGCTAGAGATCTCATGAATATGATTTATCTTCTAAAAGAGAAATATCATAATGGAGAAACAACTAGGACTGAAAAGATTCTAATACTCACTCTAATGCCTCAAGAGTGGAGTACAGAAAAAATTGTGACTATCATGGGAGCTTCGAAGTACTTGACATTTAGAGCAAAAAAATTGTTCAAAGCTGAAGGAATTTTATCCACACCAGGCAAGAAGAAAGGTAAAATTCAATATCTTCTATAGAATTTATTTCTCTATAAACCTCTCTTTGTTATTATTCATAGAATATTTTTGTAGGAAATCCGATTCCAGACATAATAAAAGAACGCGTCATTCAATTCTACAATGACGATAGAATTAGCTCCAATATGCCAGGCATGAAAGACTATGTTTCCGTTCGAGATGAGGACGGCAAGCGTAAGGACATTCAGAAGCGACTGGTCCTATCAGATTTGAAAGAAGTGTACAGTTCCTTCAAAAGTACATATCCTGATGATCGAATCGGAATTTCCATATTTGCATCATTACGACCGAGGCATTGTGTCCTTGCTGGTGGTAGTGGAACTCACACAGTGTGTGTTTATTCTACCCACCAAAATGTGAAACTAATGATCCTAGGTAAATATATTGAAGAATGTCTCAATTCTTAAGTGGTGATGGATTTCTCTTGGGAATGGATGATGTTAGAGGGATGAGTTGAATTTCTTCGTAGCTGAGATCATTCCATTCATTTAATACTCCTTGTTTTTTTTTTTTCAAGGAAAATTATTCATTATTGAGATGATTTCATATTTAGCAATGGGGGAAACCAAGTCATTGAACATACTGCTTGTTTCCAAAGATTAATCGTCAGACATTATTAGTATTCAGAAAATTCTTCTTTATTCATTGGCTCATCGATAAGTTCATTTTTTTATTAATCCTATATATGGCCGATGTTTCGACTACCATTTCAGGTCGTCTTGAGGGTCCATAATTGGGATGAAGTAGAAAACTGAACCGACTGATGGGCCAAAAAATAAGAAGAATGTTCTTCGATAACTTGGAGAGTCAAAAAATAATAGAATTCAAACTTTTTTCATTGTTGTAGGTGGTAATTTGAAGGTGTTGACACGAGACACAGATTATCCCGTGGAGAATTACACTGATTGCTTAAAGCAAATTCTGTGCCAGTCGCCTTCAGATGAGTGTTATCTTGGTAACTGTGAAGAATGCCCAGGGACTGATGATTTGGGGTATGACATGCTACACGCTCTATACGATCACGATATCGAATATGTGACCTACAAGCAATGGATATCGAAACCTAGAACGACTCTAACAACATGTATCCAAGATCCAGTTGAGTTCACTCAGGAATTTTGTGAAAAACTTGAAGTCTTACGAGCCCATGCATTCATTGCCAAACAGCAGGCGTCGTTCATGAGCACGTTGAAACAGTCATTAGAAAGGGATGAGTTTCTGGTGATAGTGGATTTTGCCGAGAACTACTCCTTTGTTATCCAAGAAGCTCCTCCTGGCTTTCATTGGAATAATAACCAAGTAACCATCTATCCTGTTGTTATATACTACCAAGATAATGGTTCGATCGTTCATAAGAGTCTGGTTATTATGTCCGATTGTTCAGCTCATGATGCCGTGGCTGTGTACACATTTTCAAAGATCATAAATGATTTCATCAAATCGATTTCGAATGATCCGAAGAAAATATATCATTTCTCAGATGGAGCTCCATCCCAATATAAAAATTTTAAGAATTTCATTAACGTCTACTATCATGAGAAAGACTTCAACATGGCAGCAGAGTGGCATTATTTTGCTTCTGCTCACGGGAAAGGGCCTTGTGATGGGGTGGGAGGAACCTTAAAGAGAGAGGCTGTTAGGGCAAGTTTGCAGCTACCACTTGATCAACAGATAGATACACCACAAGAGCTGTATCTATGGGCAAGCGATCGTTCACACTTGCCGAATATTTCTGTTATCTATTCGTCTCAGGAAGATTACAGGTTGACAAAAGATTTTCTGCTGGATCGTTTTCAGGAAGCAAAACGTTTGCCAGAAACACACAAAATCCATTGTTTCATCCCCAAGGAGAACAGAATTGTCCAGGTCGAGATTTTCCAATTCATGTGAATATACCGCCTATAACATCTTCAAACCAAAGAAGAGAAGTGGATAAGTGACGTATCCAATGGTCTAGATATGTGTAAGATGTAAGATGTACTTAATAAATGTTTATATCAAATACACAGGATCCAAAACAGTACTAATATATTTTTTTGAAGCATAAGAAGAGTCAACCAACGCAATTTAGGGGTATTTTCACAAAATTCTCGAAATTTCGAAAATAAAAAATAAAAAATAAAATAGTTCTAGGACGAAATTCAACATTTATGATGGCTCAAAAATTTTGTTTTGATTCATAGAATTACCAAAAAAAAAATCGAAAAAATCAACCGTGACGTAATTTGCCAAATTCAAGTTTTTCAAGTAGTTTTTGAAAATTCTTGTTTTTGAGCATCTAAAGATGGGGAAATTTTTTTAATAAAAAATCCTCTTATAGGTGGCAAAGAATGAAAAATTTTGACCCCTATTTAATCAAAATCGGATGAATAGAACTCGAGTTATTAAAGAAAAACGAAAAAAAAAATTAAAAAATCATATCTCCGAACTGGGCTATCGAAAAATCTGAAAAAATTTGAGTTAGTTTTTCAAGCCCTTCAATCGTAAAAAAAATCACCATCAAAATCCAAGGGGGTGAGCGCAGCGGTTGACTCATTTGGTATGGAATACCTCATATTGATAAATCGTGCTTCTCCAAGAGCAACATTGAAGGGAAAATCTTCTAGATTGATATAACATATATTGTATTAAAAACATATTTCAGGACTAGCCTTGTAATTCCTTTATTTTCCAAGGATTTAATTAGAAAACATAAGAAATTCGTTTCAATCAATTATTTATTCGTGATTTGAGATGGCTCAAAAATATATGTCAGTGAATGAATGCTTGTTTTCATAACTTTGCGCTATGGTTAAAAATCATGATGTTTCATCATGATTATGTATGTATTCATTCATTTGATTATTTGTTATTATTATAATGAATATTATTATCATTCCTTCCTGAATAAGATTCAGATATAAAACCCGGTTTTGTGAATTTTGAGCGATAAATGAAGTTTTCATTGGTTACACCCATGAAAATCTGCCCTCAAAAGGAAAAATGTATGATAAAAATTGTCTTTTGTTTGATTTTCCTGTCAATTGCTTTTTTTAACATAAAATATGTGAAGCTTTGAATAAGATTCACATGAGAAGGTTTTGTGTGAAACTAAATCCAGCAATACTACGCGTGTTTGAGATTCAACAAAGAAATTGGAGATATCCATTCAAAACAAATTTTCAATTCAAAATTCCCTTTTTCTGAACTGTTCATGGTGGGATAAGGCAAAATTCAATTTTGCAATGAACAGCCTTGTCGGAGAGCTCCGCAAAGTTGTCATTTGTGATTGCATTTTCTCATCAAAACTTTTGACAATTTAATTCATAATTGATTTATGCAAGTAGAAAAAATTGCAACCTCTGTATTTAAAATCTACTCGAAATTTGATGAGTTAGGTGGTCGGGAGGAGAGGTGATTTTGGGGTGGATGCACAAGTAACAAGAGTGGTGAATTCGGATGATTTGCCTTTTAATTATCACAATTATTTCACTTGAAACGTTAGTTGACGATAACAAATAAATAGATGTATTTCTCGAGTGGACTGTATTAACACAAAACAATTAGATGATGTTACGATAAAGTTCCGATAATTGTCCCGATAACTGTCACGATAACTGTCCGAGATGAGGTTTGATGCTGTACTGACGATTGCGACACGGACGACCGCCTCATCCGTGTCCGATGATTGACGATAACTATCGATAATTGCCGAGGGGGATGAATGACCAATTTGACTGTATTTTGGCCATATTTTAAACATCCCGCCCGCCCTGCATCTCCCCTCGGTGACGATGTATAGATGATGAGATTCACTGTTGACCTTCCAGTAGGTCGTCGTTGATTGGCAATGGTACCAATCGATGAATTGCCCGTTGAACTTCCTGGTTGCCTTTCCTCAGTTTGACGACTCTCGTCAGGTTGTCCTGTCCCGGTTGAACTTCGATGAGTCGAGCTAGGGGCCATTTTGCTGGTGGCTTCCGCTCGTCCACGATGAGGACCAACGAACCGATTTTGATCTCGTTCGTTGGCTGTTTCCACCTGTAGATTTGCTGGTATCGATGAATGCACTCTCGTGCCCAATGTTCCTAGAAATTTTGAATTTTCTGGGAGATGATTTGCCACCTGTTGAGTCTCGTCATGTTGATTTGCTGTAGTGATGGTTCCGAAATTGTTGTGAGCACTTCAACGATGATGAAGTATCCTGGTGTCAAGGCCGATGTGTCTTGTGGGTCATTGGTTAGTGGGCAGAGTGGCCTTGAGTTGAGTATAGCCTCGACTTGAGTAAGAAGAGTCGTAAATTCCTCGTACGTCAAGGTCGAGATTCCGATGATTCGTCTGAGATGATATTTCGTTGATTTTACCGCAGCTTCCCATTTGCCTCCCATGTGTGGCGAGTAGGGAGGGTTGAATTACCAAGTAGTTCCGTATGATGCTAGCTGATCCCTGATGATAGCCGATTCGCTTGATGCCTCGTCGAAGAGTTTCTTTAATTCTTTCTCTGCCACAACGAAGTTGATACCCCTGTCACTGGTCAGGGTTGGACAAATTCCCAGTCTTGAAGTGAAGCGCCTGTATGCTGCGATGAACCCCTCCGTTGTTAGATCCGTTACCAGTTCCAGATGAAGAGCCGATGTTGCGAAACAGAGAAACAGACAAATGTACGCTTTATACATTATCTTGTTTGCTCCTGATCCTCTCCATCTCAGAATGTTGAGTGGGCCGGAAAAGTCTAGTCCTGAGTGAAGAAAGACTCTTGATGGTGTCACTCGTCGTGCCGGCAGCTGTCCCATCAGCTGTTGAGCTCTCAATCCCCGATGACGTGCGCAAGTCACGCACTTGATGATGTGTGAGCGTACTGCAGCTCGCCCACCAGTAGTGAGTGACCAGTATTGGCAATTTTTTTTCCAGGAATTCCCCCCCCCTCCACCCCTTTTTTCCAGGAAGTGCACGTGCACGTCCCCCTTCCCCCTCGGCGGCATGCCTTTGAAGAGGCCGTCGGCGCGCTGGGGGGCCCCCTGGGTTGCACGGCCTCAAAGTTGAGGTCCGAGGGTCACAGGAATTAGGTGGTGGGTGGAAAATGGCCGCCAGATGAAAAATGAGTGACGGGTGGAAAGTGGGTGGTGGGTGGAAAAGGGGCGGTGGGTGGAAAGTGGGTGGAAAGGGCTGGCGGGTAAATAGAGAAACTTTCGGACAGGATATATCGGACGGGTGTCGGGAGTCGGACCCTTCTGCTTCTGGTCCAGCCGTGGAGAACCGCATCGGCAAAGGTCCGGATGTCGCTCTCCAGGACATTGGAGCCACTGTCCTTGAAACTCCGGAGAGACATTACGCTTTTGGATTTTTTTTTAAAGGGATAACAAAGGATTTCAACCATGAATGACGCAAAAAGCGGACAATAATTTCTCTCTCTCTCTCTCTCTCTCTCTCTCTCTCTCTCTCTCTCTCTCTCTCTCTCTTTTATTTTGAGGACGGTGAATTTTTCGAGCTGATATGGAGCCGAATATATTTTTCTAGAAACTTCTACGTAGCTGAAAGAATGTTAAGATTTTTCGTAAATGAATAATACAAGCTTTACAAATTACTTTTTCTTTAATTCATTTAAAATGATGAAATACATTTTTAGGCTTACAAATGATAATTTTTTTGTTCCAATTTAAAATTATTTACAATCACAAGAGATTATTATTATCATATAGTCTTTAGTATGTGGGCAATCGGTAAGCCCCTCCCGCAAAACCATCCAACTCATCGAAGCAAAAATGAAACATTCCACCAAATAATTGATACAAATACCCCTCGTTCTGCTGAGGTATTGTACGACGGAGGTCATCCCTGGCCAGAAGGTAAATCTCCTCGAAATTGCTGCGTATGCGATAGAGTTCTTCAGTGGCTGGCATCCTGTTGTATTCCATATGATGCATGGCAACACTTGTGATCGCCCGGACCAGAGACTCCTTGTATTGTTTGAGAGGCAATAGGTCCAAAAATTTTAACCAGTGATCGATCCATGCCGCTTTGTTTTTTAATGTTGTAATGCTCGGGCTCATCTTAATGAGGGGTTGCCTTACATCAGCACGTATAAAAGCAACCCAGGAGTTATCGTAGCTGCGATGAAATCTCACTTTGACATCCCCAAATTCCTGAGCAGGTACATTGTGGACGGCTTTTGGGTGAAACTCCTCAGGATCAAAGTAGTCCGTAATAGCATCTAGATCTTTGTACAGAAGGCCCCATTCTTCCCGTGACACTGACAGTACGATACGGTTGGGGCGTACGGCCATAAACTGCACCACAGGAACAAATTGTCCGAGACAGGTAACATGCAAACCAAAACGAATTTGCTTCGTCTCNCCCCTCGTTCTGCTGAGGTATTGTACCACGGAGGTCATCCCTGGCCAGAAGGTAAATCTCCTCGAAATTGCTGCGTATGCGATAGAGTTCTTCAGTGGCTGGCATCCTGTTGTATTCCATATGATGCATGGCAACACTTGTGATCGCCCGGACCAGAGACTCCTTGTATTGTTTGAGAGGCAATAGGTCCAAAAATTTTAACCAGTGATCGATCCATGCCGCTTTGTTTTTTAATGTTGTAATGCTCGGGCTCATCTTAATGAGGGGTTGCCTTACATCAGCACGTATAAAAGCAACCCAGGAGTTATCGTAGCTGCGATGAAATCTCACTTTGACATCCCCAAATTCCTGAGCAGGTACATTGTGGACGGCTTTTGGGTGAAACTCCTCAGGATCAAAGTAGTCCGTAATAGCATCTAGATCTTTGTACAGAAGGCCCCATTCTTCCCGTGACACTGACAGTACGATACGGTTGGGGCGTACGGCCATAAACTGCACCACAGGAACAAATTGTCCGAGACAGGTAACATGCAAACCAAAACGAATTTGCTTCGTCTCCGACTTATGAAGAGGTATAACTTGCGACAGCACCACCTGCTGTTCGAGACCACTGCACTCTTTTTCGTTGATATTTTCGATGTTAAAAAACTGATGAGCGAAATCGGATCGACTGGATGAAATACACCGCGAGCAGCCGCGTTTTATAGCGTTAGGTATGAGAGTGGGGCGCGCTTAATTCCCCCCACCATACACATAACAGGCCTATGCGCACAACACACTACCCCCCCACCGTAGGGAAAGTTGCGGCGTCGGCGTCACACATGACCCCCCATTACCATGGATTTCCTATGATGTATATTACCCCCCACCTCTATCATGCTACCCGCACTCCTATCATATTGCCCCGACCGCTGCGAATTTTTTTAAAATTCGAGTGACTTGGATTTATTTTTTGTCAGTCATTCGTGAAAATATATTTAGGACAGTAAAAATGAATAAAATTTAGAGAGATCACGACGTCGAACTGTTCGATAAATATCTCGCAGGTCGGTCACCAAGTGAGAATTACAGGGAAAAACGAAAGCCTAGATTTCGTCAGAAACGCATACGTGTATATGTTGATAAATACACGGAGTATGAAAAGTACATACAGCCGAAAAAACGAATGATCGTGGCGAAAAAAGAAAAATAAAGAGGAAGAGAATAAACAATTCGAGATATGTAGACTGCGAGATCTTTGGAAGACATACTCACAACTTCATATTCTTCAGCATAGTCTTCAGTGACGAGTTTCCACCGTTTTTCGTACAGTGCTGTGATTTTTCATTTCGACAAAAAGAACAAAAGTTTGAAAATGGTTGGGTCAGTCATCACTGAAATGGAGAGAACCTACCGGATGGTAAGTTTTTATTTATATTTTGAGTGATATTTTTTGTGAAAATTCTTGTTCGGTTTTTTGTATAAAAAAAAAATGTTTACATAGTTTTCTCGTTCATAATTTTCTGGGTAATTTTCTACAGTCCGATTCTCCTGCATTTTTTTGTGAGAAAGAAATTTTTTTTGTTTAAAAATTTTCAGCGTCAAAATTTGAGTTGATTTTTTTCCAAAATGCGTGCATTTTTTTCGGTTTTTAAACGTCTCTTATTGAGTCTGCATGTATTTTCCATTCGGGTTTCGTCTCGTTTCTTTTTCGATTTAGAATTTCTGTATTCTGGTTTTCTTCCAATTTTTCAGTGTCGAAATTTTTTGTGAAAGAAATTTTTTATGACAAAAATTGTTGATCACTTTCTCTCCCGCAGAAATTTTCCGTGCTCGATTGTTTTCATGACAAACTTATTCGTCGCATTTTCCGTAGATTTTTTGTCAACGAAATTTTACTCGTTTTTTAAATTTTCAGATGCATGCGACCAGCTCTGTAGAATCTCCCATCGAGGATTTATAAGACCTCCACAACCTCTTCGGTGGGCTCCCATCATCTCAACCGCAGTACGGACAACTGGGACCTCGAGGAGTGGGAGTGAGGTGCCCCCCCGTCGCAGCGAAAAAAACAAAATTGAAAAAAAAGCAATTGTAATTCATTCGCATTAAGTTTTAAATTTTAAGAAATGTATTTTGAGAGTTAGGTTTTTTGAATAAAAACACGATATATCCTTCTTTTTCTTTATTTGATCAACCTTGAAAACCTTGAAAAATTTACTTCCTTGTAGCATAAGGATTTAAAAAAACAAAANGAAACTTACTTTTAAAAACTTCCATCTAATTATCATCTTAAAAAAGATAAAATTCGCTTAAATCTAAAAAAAACGAGATTGAAAACTTACATGTAGTTTATATCTACGAAAACACTTACTTCTACAAAAAATTACTCTAATTCATAATCTAATCCCTATACACTAGCTTAAAAAGTCGAAAGTATCTTTCATTCGTTTTAGTTTTTCAATCGTCGGGTTCAAGCGCACGTCATTTTGTCTTATATCCGTAGGGGAGGGTTGCAGCGCCATTATCAAGCCTTCGTTTCGGGGCCGTCGCGGGTATAATCTTGCTCTCGGGTTTCGTGATGACGTCATGGTACATTGTCCGTCGTATACGCTTGTAGTTCATCTGGTAAGGCTCTACCTTATCGACAACGAGGGCACGAATCGAGTCGTAATGAATCTGTTTACGCATGTCGTAATTTAGCCTAACGCTTTTTATTTTACTAACTTCTGCGATGTTTCCATCCGGTTTCTTCACGCGATAAGTATAAAATTTTGGACCGCCAGAGACAGAAGACGTAATGAAACTCCCTTCTCCGTAGCCCTCTACTTCGTCGGTCAAGTCACCCAGAAAATTCCCCAGTGGTAACTCGTTAGTTCCATCGCTCACGTAAATAACCGAGTCTATATCATAATATAAAACGCGTTCTTGCTGTTTTTCTAAATAAGAATATAATTTGAGGCGTGCGTGAGCTGTTGAATAAGCCGCAATACCAACGTTGGCTTTGGTAGACAGTTCCGCAGCTTCGTTTAAATGTTTCCAGGACATGAAGAGAGTCTCGTTATCGACAGGGACAAGCCCTGTCACTTTGATTTCAGGATTGAACATTATGTTAGCAAACTCCTCATATATTCGAATAATTGCCTTTTTCGTTAAATTTTCTCTTTCCCCAAATTTACTCCAGAGACAGTTTAAACAAAGTTTTGCTACTGCTCTCAATCCAGCATTTTTTAAAATTTTATCCTTGTTGAGTTTTATTCTCTCTCATGCCTCATATTCGGATATATATCTATCCCTGGATTCATCATCTATGCAATCTGCCGGCCACTCGGAAGCCTCTTGTTTGATTCTTACAAAAGTGTTTATATTCTCGGCAAATCAACCTCCTGTTCGTGTCATAGGATCATAACGTGTTGTTTTTTTATACTCCCAAATTTCACTAATTTCCAAAATTTTATACCCCACCTCTACGGCTTTACGGAGCTCTGGGGCGACCCAAGTCCCCAAAAACTCGCGGTCAGTGGGGTCATCATGAGGGCAATTGTCTTGCACTAAACCTTCACAGCATGACTGACAGAGAGGAAACAGTAGCTTACCGTGTGCTTTGACAGGTAAAACTGGGCGAAATAATCGTCGCGGGGGTAAAATAGGGCATTTCACAAGTGCCTCTATCCGCGAAATATCATTATTAGGACATATGAGCTGACAATCGTTCCCTACATGTACAGTGGGGTGACCGATAGGAAAAATTCCCGTCTTTAAAACATATGGATATAACGAACAAACGTCGACATATCGAATTTTTTCATTCTCTTTAACATCATAATGTGTTACGGTATTTCCCGTACGTCCCCCGAAAAACGCGTCTCGAGGATCTAAAGCAACAAACATTTGTTGATCGATATTTTCAAGAAAATTTGACAGTTGGAGATCTGTCTTTTTTGTACGAATAAAATCGCATTCCCACATTTCAACGACTTCGTAACCCAAGTTTTGCAATTCCCTTGTAATTGCTCCTGTTCTCTCATATCGACTCTCTAATGTTTCCTTATGGCTCAACTCTTCATCTCTATTAACCTTGAAACACCGTGGCCAACCGTGCCAATAACAGCCGTGAAACTGATATGCATATTTTTTGTTATTTTCAACATCTTCCCAATAACCATCTAGCCGATATCCTGATTCCATTCTGTGCTCGCGAGTCCGCCCGGCGTATATTATTCGATGATTCTCGCAATACTCGCGCCAGAGTAACCACTCAATCGCTACTTTTGATTGCGTTTTTCCTAAACGATAACCGCCCTGAGGTATAATACCTATCTGTTTTTCTTTCAAGAAATTTGTATGAAAAATGCGCATACACGTCGAAGCAATCGTTACACACTCT
>NW_021681062.1:30559-69971 GCF_001412515.2 Diachasma alloeum
TAAGAAACACTTTTACCGTCGGTTAAAGAATACTGTATTCCTGATCTATTGCCGGTTTCTATTCTCTACTATTATTCGAGAATAGTTCGATTTTTAATTACTCTATTCGAAAACCGAACAAAAGTCAGACCGATTCCAAAGAAATTTTCCACCAAGAAATTGATGGTCACTCGCGAGAGGGTTTTTAGAGACTGATTTGGAAAAGTTCGATTGGCCGGATCCCAGAGTGGGGGAGGTGTCATTTTCATTTCTTTATTCTTCGGTCATCGAACTAACTTTTGTTCTTTGTATTTTTTTTGTCAACTTGCATTTTGGGGTGCTGTTGGCCCCTGAGAAATGCATACGTTGCGCATTCTCTGGTCACTGGCATCGTTCATGTACGTTGAAAAGTAATATTTAAGTCGCTACAATTTCGGGTATTTTAGGCGATAAAATCAAATTAAAATAATTTGGACATTACAACGGTAAGAATATTTTTAGAAAAAAATATTCATTATTATTAACACATAATGTGATACTCACCATTGTGTTGATCTAGTAAATCTAGATTGAAGTCTTCAATGCCTTTGAGCGCCTCAGGATCATTGATCACTTTTTTACCACCACCATATTGAATATCAAAGAACTCGGAGTTAAAACTCGAATAAATCCACTTCAAAATTATCTTCAATTTTAAAATCACTCAATAAGGCCAGATTAAAATTATTTATCCAATCAAAATCGCACTCCAGAGGTGGGGTATTTCCTCTAGAAGCACCACTAGGCCCTGGTAAATCGTTCGAATCCGTCATTCCGAACAACTTTTAGGAAACTGTGGCTACGTGCGAAAAAAATCAGCCTATATTTGAAAAAGTCAGTGTCTTACTATTGGCCATAGGGGGACAAGTGTATATCTCCAGTATTTTACCTATACACGCTTACGTGTATTGTCCTTGAGCAATGAGGTAATAGCCTCCCTTAGCAGGTCAAACGCTTGGGCCTTACGACACCCCCCTTCCGTTTTAAAATGCATTCTACTTTTTGAATATCTTATAGAAGTGTATAAAATGACGAGTTTTTTACAATGCTTAATCAGACGGCAACATGGATACAAGGTGGAAACATCCCTTCACTGCCGTGATTTGTGGACCCACAGGTTGTGGAAAAACATTTTTTGTTAAAAGATTTTTGAAAGAAATTAAAGAAATCTGTGATACACGGATTGAAAAAGTGATTTTCTATTATGCTGAGAGGCAGAATGGATATTCGGATTGTGACAAAAATTTTGTCGAATTTCGAGAGGGTTTACCAAGATCCGGAGATTTTGATGATAATAAACCCAAATTGGTTGTTGTGGAGGACTTGATGCGTGAATCATCGAATGATGCAACAGTCGACTTATTCACAAAAGGCAGTCATCACAAAAATCTCAGTGTTATGTTTATATCTCAAAATTTATTTCACCAAGGAAAAGGACAGCGAGATATTTCATTGAATACAAATTATATTGTCGTATTCAAAAATCCTCGAGATCGTGCACAAATAGTACATTTGGCTCGTCAGATAGACCCAGACGACCCAAAATTTCTACAGGAAGCCTATTTTGGCGCCACATCGGAGGCTCATGGAAATTTGTTGCTTGATTTAAAACAGTCGACTCCTGAAAACTGCAGATTTCGTACCAATGTATTCCCTAGCCACCCCTATCACTATGTTTATATTCCACGGAAGGATTACAATATAAAAGGAGGAGGCTCATTGCGCAGTGTACCAGTCGTTCGTGTGTAATGGCAAAGACAAGTCGCTCTGGAAGCGGCTGTGTTCGCAAGTCGCTCGGAGAAAATAATACTGCCTTATTACACGCACTCATTCACGCTCCTCCTAGGTTACGACGAGCAATAATAAAACACGCTAATAAAGATTTGATTCGCTGCATTTGTGAGTGTGCTCTGAATTTGCTGCACAAAAATATTCCTTTGAAAACTTGCGAAAAGTAAAAATTGTGCAAACATAAAAAACTTTTGAGGAAGTTGGCTGATAAAAATCAGAGTTTATCCAGCAAGAAAAAAATCATCAATCAGAAAGGCGGTCCCTTTTTACCCATGTTATTGGGGCCTCTTATAAGTGCGCTCATCTCAGCAGTTGTATAGCGATGGAGCATGCACGAAAAATGACACTTGTGCCAGAACATAGTGTGGAACGGCTAAAAAAAATTCTACACATGATGCTCACCGTGTTTGAACGGACTTAGTTAAAGAAATTCAGCCGTCAGCTGAAACCCCTGGTACCGTTACAAGTNCCCTTTTTACCCATGTTATTGGGGCCTCTTATAAGTGCGCTCATCTCAGCAGTTGTATAGCGATGGAGCATGCACGAAAAATGACACTTGTGCCAGAACATAGTGTGGAACGGCTAAAAAAAATTCTACACATGATGCTCACCGTGTTTTAACGGACTTAGTTAAAGAAATTCAGCCGTCAGCTGAAACCCCTGGTACCGTTACAAGTCGATTGGATGCTCAATTATTGGAAATTTTAGATTCGAAAAAACCCAAGGACGATCAGGGAAAATAGAAATTGTATAATGATGTTCTGAGAAGATATTTGTTTTATACACAGCAGAGTAAAGTACCTGTGCAAGAAACGGAGACCCCCGACGAGACGGGGTCTAGCGAACGATACGATCCAAATGCTATTGTGGCTACTGTACCTGCAGTATACCAAAGAAAAGCCTCAGGTATACTTGAATTGAATATATTGACGCCGTTGACACTAGTAAAAGACCCAAGTGGGATGCAAAAGGACAAGTGACTTTGGATGGGACATCATTAACTGGCGTTAATATTGTGGATCTGATACCAGATGTGGTCAGAGCACGGAAAACATATTCAGCTAAAGGATGGGAACATTTTGCGATGTATCTTCAAAGTCTACACACCTCGGGAGTTTCTGGGCAATCCTAAATTTCATCGACCCCCACCTGCACTACCAGTTATTAAACGTCGAAAAGAACCTGAAATTTCGGAGGACGAGGACTTTATAGATGAGCGTCATACAGGGAAAGGTGATACACCCCGTACCGCTCTCTTGTACATCGTACGCGTAAAAACTTGGAAAAAGCACACATAAACCCTCCTTACAAAGTGGAGGACTCAGGCCTATCATCATGGCTTCCGTTTTAAACGAAGAAAAACTATCGAGGACATAATTTTGTCCTCCAGAGCCGGAGGCATATACGTGGGCTAGAAATATTTTGTCAAAGCACAAAAAAGAAATACCTGAAAATGAAATAAAAAACTGGCTTAATGCCCAGAATACTTATACACTCCACAGACCCATCAGACGTAAATTTCCACGGTTACATTATACAGTGACAAACATTGATGATGTATGGGTGGCTGATTTGGTTGAGTTGAGATCTCTAAAGACATACAATGATGGTATTTCATATTTACTTGTGGTCAGTGGCGTTTTAAGCAAGTTTGCCTGGGTTGAACCATTGAAGGAGAAGTCGGCACCGCAGGTACTCGAGGGTTTTAAACGTATAATAGGAAAGAGCGGTGGTCGTGTGCCTGTTTGTATACAAAATGACAAGGGAAAAGAATTTATGGCTAGCAGTGTCCAAAAATTTTTCTCTGATAAAAAAATTCAATTTCGTGTTGCGCGTAATCCTGACATAAAAGCCGCAATCGTGGAACGTTTCAATCGAACATTGAAGGAGCGAATGTGGCGTTACTTCACACATAGTCGACCATATAAATATATGTATGTGTTGGAACAAATTGTCGACTCTTATAACAACTCGAGACATTCGTCAATAAAAATGGCACCTACGGCTGATAATATCGATAATGCTCCATATGCATGGCGTAATATACAAAATCGGTACAAGTCGGAGAAATCTCGTAAAGAAACCTTTAAATACAAAGTTGGGGACTATGTGCGCATCAGTCGAGCGAAAGGCATCTTTGAGAAAGGATATGAGACTAATTGGAGTAAAGAAATATTCCAAATAACGAAAGCAGTCCTCAAACAATCATTACCAATATACGAGCTGAAAGATTTAGCTGATGAACAAATTGAAGGATTTTTTTACGAGCCACAGTTGGCGCTTGTCAATAAACAAACGGACAAGGATGAATTCGTAGTTGAACGTGTCATACGTTCTAAAGGAAGAGAATATTTTTTACATATACGTGATAGGAAAGATGCCTCCATCAACTTTGTTTGTAGCGGAAAAGACAATAAGGGCAAGGCAAATCTACCACAAACATTTTTTCTACCTACTGCAGTTTTCAAGGACCTGACCGATCTCGTAGGTTTCATGAATAACTTTGCACCCATGAAGGATCATATAAAATTTGAGTATTCTACCCAACAAAGCTTTGTGAATATCGGAAGACATTGCACCTCCAAAACATGCGGTAGTACGATACACGCATTAGACTTTTCGGATAAATTGGCTGATATGTTGGGGTTTGAGAGGCGCGTGCACAGTTTCACAAACGCAAAGCCGTATTGTGAGGGATATCTACCTGCCAGTCTGGCCAGGGGTTTACCTGAAAGCTTGTTCATCTATTGTGACCTTTGTGTACCCTATGTAATAGGTGATGTGCAGTCATCTCTTTTACGAGTTGTACCATTCAATGCTTCTGGTTATACATATGGAGCCACACACTGTGCTACTTTTTCAAATCCTCATTATATTCCGTTGATGAGATACTCATTTCGCACAATTGAAATAGATATAAGGTGCAATCGTGGTGAAATGATACCATTCGAGTACGGACCCTTGAACGTGACACTTCATTTCAAGAGAATTGATTAACGAGCAAAATGAGTCNCGAGCGAAATGAGTCCTTACATTGCATATTGCGCGAACCAGGTTGGTGGCAGGCCAGTGAAGAGATACAATAATTTCAGACGGGTCTATGTTGGGAGCCCATATCAACGGGGCCATGGAATTGGGGCTTTCCTCGGGGGCCTCTTTCGTCGAATTCTGCCCTTCCTCGGTAGTGCAGCTCGAGCAGTCGGTAAAGAAGCTCTCAACGCGGGAATTAACGTTGTAGGCGATGTAGTGACAAACGGAAAACCCTTAAAGGTGGCGCTGGAGGATCGGCTAGCGGAGTCGGGATTAAAATTGAAAAGGAAGGCACAGGAAAAAATTGGGTCCATGATGCGTGGATCAGGATATAAAAGAAAGCGTAAACGCCTCGCATCTCATAAGCTCACTGGACGCGGGTCTGCCAAGACATCCAAAACGAGGAAGAATAAAAAGAAGAGAAATATTCAAAAAAATAAGNGGCTATTAAAATTGAAAAGGAAGGCACAGGAAAAAATTCGGTCCATGATGCGTGGATTAGGATATAAAAGAAAGCGTAAACGCCTCGCATCTCATAAGCTCACTGGACGCGGGTCTGCCAAGACATCCAAAACGAGGAAGAATAAAAAGAAGAGAAATATTCCAAAAAATAAGAAAAAAGGAAAAAAAGTGAAAAAAAATAAATCCAAGAGGAAGACTCGCGATTTATACGATATTTTCAACTAATCATCATGTCCTTTCTACATTCACACTCTTCCGAGTGCATAAAATCGGAGCTTGATCTGTTCACTATACCCCCGATGCAGACGAGTATTGAAAATTCTCAATTTGTTTATTATAATCCTGTGTCTACTTTATCGGACGACGCCCCAATCGAATTCATCGTACCAGGCCATGGAGAAGAATACATTGATTTGGCACACACTATGATAAAAATTCGAGCGAAAATTTTGAGACCCGATGGCACTGCTGCTGTTGAGGATTCCGTCGGTCCTGTGAATAATTTTTTGCATTCAATGTTCAACCAAGTGAATGTATATTTCAATCAAAAAGTTGTTACGCCGCCAAATAACCTCTACGCCTATAGAGCATATATTGAAACATTGCTGAACTATGGAGAAGATGCCAAGTCCTCGCATCTCGGAATGGCTCTATGGTCAACTGATACCTCTGGCGCTATGGATACCGCTGCAGTTGTGGGCGCTGATGTGAAAAAAAATAAAGGCCTAATCTCTCGACAAGTATTTACGAAAGGTGGAAGACCGTTTGATCTGCTGGGACATTTGCATTGTGACGTTTTCAATCAAGATAAATTTTTGATGAACGGTGTAGAGCTACGTGTTCGTCTTATCCGCGCAAAGGATGAATATTGTCTCATGGACGATACTACACTTAATTATAAAGTAAATATTGTGGAGGCCTCTTTAATTGTTCGACGCGTGAAACTCAGCCCTGGAATATTGATAGCTCACGCTAAAACGCTTGCAAAGACAACTGCAAGAGATATTGACCCAAACTGGGAATATCCCTTGACCCATGTTGAGGTTAAATCTTTTGTTCTGCATAATGGAATTATGCGAGCGACGATAGATAACGCAATTTTAGGCCAACTGCCTACAAGAATTATACTTGGATTTGTCGACAATGCCAGTTTCAATGGAGCGAGGAAGAAGAATCCCTTCAACTTCCAGAATTTTGGAATCAACTTTTTATGCCTGAATGTCGATGGANGAGAAGAATACATTGATTTGGCACACACTATGATAAAAATTCGAGCGAAAATTTTGAGACCCGATGGCACTGCTGCTGTTGAGGATCCCGTCGGTCCTGTGAATAATTTTTTGCATTCAATGTTCAACCAAGTGGATGTATATTTCAATCAAAAAGTTGTTACGCCGCCAAATAACCTCTACGCCTATAGAGCATATATTGAATGGTTGCTAAACTATGGAGAAGATGCCAAGTCCTCGCATCTTGGAATGGCTCTATGGTCAACTGATACCTCTGGCGCTATGGATACCGCTGCAGTTGTGGGCACTGATGTGAAAAAAAATAAAGGCCTAATCTCTCGACAAGTATTTACGAAAGGTGGAAGACCGTTTAATCTGCTGGGACATTTGCATTGTGACGTTTTCAATCAGGATAAATTTTTGATGAACGGTGTAGAGCTACGTGTTCGTCTTATTCGCGTAAACGATGAATATTGTCTCATGGACGATACTACACTTAATTATAAAGTAAATATTGTGGAGACCTCATTAATTGTTCGACGCGTGAAACTCAGCCCTGGAATATTGATAGCTCACGCTAAAACGCTTGCAAAGACAACTGCAAAATATCCCTTGACCCGTGTTGAGGTTAAATCTTTTGTTCTCCATAATGGAATTATGGGAGAGACGATAGATAAGGCAATTTTGGGCCGACTGCCTAAAAGAATTATACTTGGATTTGTTGACAATGCCAGTTTCAATGGAGCGAGGAAGAAGAATCCCTTCAACTTCCAGAATTTTGGAATCAACTTTTTATGCCTGAATGTCGATNGAGATATTGACCCAAACTGGGAATATCCCTTGACCCATGTTGAGGTTAAATCTTTTGTTCTGCATAATGGAATTATGCGAGCGACGATAGATAACGCAATTTTAGGCCAACTGCCTACAAGAATTATACTTGGATTTGTCGACAATGCCAGTTTCAATGGAGCGAGGAAGAAGAATCCCTTCAACTTCCAGAATTTTGGAATCAACTTTTTATGCCTGAATGTCGATGGTCGCCAAGTATCTACGAAACCCCTGCAACCGAGTTTTACCTCTGACGGGTGTCTACATGTGGAGGATTTTAATACCTTATTTGCGGGGACTGGAACGCATTTTAGTGACCATTTCTCGTCTAACATATTCCGACGGCTTTTGTTTATTCGCCTTTGACCTAACTCCCGATTTATCTGCAAGTTCTGCCGGTCATTGGAATCTCGTAAAGAGTGGGAGTGTTCGTATTGAAGTACGATTCAACAAAGCAACAGAGCAAAATGTAAATTGTCTGCTATATGCTGAATACGATAATTTGTTGGAAATTGACTCAACAAGACAAGTTATTGTCGACTACAGTGGTTGAAAAAGAATACTAAACTATTTAATAGAGGTTCACCACACAATTACGTTAGTTGCGTCCAAACAACCGAGCAGGTGTCACACCATAAACCTTTTCTACCCGGGTCACAAGGCCACCACTATTGTCCTGCGTACCATCGTCTAATGAACACAATTGAGCTCCTGAAGGTACTACCGCATACCGATGCATCAATTGGAGGCGTCTACCCTGCTGACCCTGTCCCCTGGACATGGTCCCGGCCCTGTTCCATCATCAACATCGATAACCACAACCAAACAGGAAGCCACTGGGTTGCCGTTTACCTCGGTTCAAATGGACGAGGAATCTATTTTGACAGCTTCGGAATGCCGCCCTTCGACACAAGAATCGCTCAGCGTCTTAAGCGAAATTGCCATGTATATGAATGCAGCCAGAAAACACTCCAAGATATATCGTCTCATGTTTGTGGCCAGTACTACATTACTGTGCTTCACTGGTTGTTCAATGATCGGTCTTTACAATCCTTTCATAAACTATTTTCTTCAGACACAAAACGTAACGATCGCATTATTATGAAAATGTTTAAAAAAATTACTCAAAACCGAAATTGTAATCGTAAAAATTTAAGTAAACCTTTTCAGAGCTTATCTGGCAAAGGTATTTTACATTGTAATCAGCGTTCCACTAAAAAAATTATGTACCTTCATTAATTGATCAATAATAATAATAACAGTAATAATAATAATAATCATCATCATCATCATCCTTTACAATTAAGAAAATGATGTATCCTAGACAATAAGAATAATTTCTGAATAAATAATTTATGTAATCCTATAAATTGAGCGTTATATAGTTATTTCTTATTACCACTACCCACTTTCCACCCGCCATCCCTTTTCCACCCACCACCCACTTACCACCCACTTTCCACCCACCACTCATTATCCATCTGGCGGCCATTTTCCACCCACCACCCACTTCCTGTGACCCTCGGACCCCAACTTTGAGGCCCTGCACCCCAGGGGGCCTCCCAGCGCGCCGACGGCCTCTTCAAAGGCATGCTGCCGAGGGGGGAGGGGGAACGTGCACGTGCACTTCCTGGAAAAAAGGGCGCGGCGGGGGGGGGGGGGAATTCCTGGAAAAAAAATTCGCCAATCCTGGTCACTTACTACTCCCACCGATGATCCAATATCTCTGCCGAATATGTGCCAATGTGAGTTGAGTTCCCCCATGGAAACTCCGTTGATGAGCGTCTGCGATGTTGAGCGATGAGTGGTGAATAACGAGGGAGAATTATTGGATTTTTCTTCTCCGGATCAAATGTTGATTTTCGTAGACGTCCGCCCATGCGCATGACGTCGTTTTCCAAATATGGCGTCAGTGTTGCCATACGATGATTTGCTGCCAGTGAGTTTCCCGTTTTCAGCTGATTGATTTCCGCCTCGAAGTATAGCTGTTGAGTGTGCCTCACCCAATACAGCCTCGCATCTTCGAGTTCTTATGGTTCCAGTTGTGGAGAATCCGGTAGTTGCTGCCCTTGGAAGGGCTTAACGGCTCGATTTAGCCAGGCTGTAATCCGCAAAAGGTTTGTTACTGATAAGTATCTGATGATTAGTGCATCTCTCTCAGCGATTTGCACTGGATGTGAGCTAATAATAGGCGGTCTTGCTTCTTTAGCCGCCTCTGATGATACTTCCGTCGTTGATGCTAAGTCCAGAGATGATGCTAGCCAATTGTCTGGTGACAGGACAAGCCATCGTGGTCCTGTCCACCATAGATGGTGCTCCGCCAGTTGTTTTGGTGATAGACCCCTTGATGCGCAGTCCACTGGATTCTCCTTTCCGTTGATATGTCTCCATGTTGCAAAAGGCAGAGTATTCCGTATTTTAAGAATTCTGTTCTGCACAAAATCTTTCCATCGAGATGCTTCTCTGTTGATCCATGTGATAGCTACCGATGAGTCGCTCCATAAGTAGATCTCGATGTTGTACAGGTCCATTATACGTTTGACGTAAGCCACGAGATCAGTGACCATAACCGCTGCCGTCAATTCCAGCCGTGGTATGATTTGTTTCTTGAGTGGCGCCACTTTAGTCTTGGCACAAACTAGAGTGACAGTCGTTCCCGTTGTCTTTGATGATATTCAAAGATAAACCGATGCGCCCATCGCCAACTTTGATGCGTCCGCAAATCCGTGAAGTTGAATTTCCATAGTATTGGGCGTGAGATGAAGCCACCGTAGTATTGTGAAGCTGCTCAAGAGTTGAAGCTGCTCTCTGAATGATTTCCAGCCACCCTTGTAGTCATCTGGAAGTGGATCCTCCTAGTTAAGTTTGAGCAGCCATAATTCCTGGATTCCTGGACTCGATTTAGATGGGCTGCCATAATGAGTCTCGGATTCTCGTATCGAGCGACCAACTTGTCTCAAGCAGCCTTGTAATTTGATGCCTCTTCCCCGATGTTAGAGACTAGATCTGCTGCTGGACCCTTGAGTGCCTTCATCAGCCTCATCATCTTCTCTATATCGTCCAGTGGCTTGTTGTGGACGAGGGAGATGAAGGCATCGTGGAATTTCTTCCAGTCCGAATATTTTCCGTTGAAATCCGGTACATTTAGTCTTTCCAGGTTGGTGAACGCGCATTTTCCACTGGATCAGTAGCCCTCGGGTTTCTCTTTGATGCTTTCCTTGATGCGGCTCAGATCCTTCATGGCTGTCTTGTAGCTCTGAAGGGCTTCTTCGAAGATGTCCTCTATAAAGTACGGATGATCAAACACATTTTCCGTGGCTTCGTCCATCAGGTGCTCGTGGTACTGCGAGAAATTGTTCCACTGCTGTTCGACGATCCAATAATGTACTTCGATGTCCTCTTTTCCTAAGTTCTCGATATTGTCTTTGCTGATGTCCCCGATGATGTCCTGAAGACCCCTCAACCTGCTGTATTGAGTTTTCACCTTCAACTCAAACCTTAATAGCCCTGGACTGATGATTTTCTTGGGTTGTTTGACTTTTACTGAAGTTCCTAGAGTTCATGTATCCTTGTCGTTAGTCGGTTTTCCATTGTCGTTCATTTCAGCCTTCTCTACCTGTTCAGACCAGGTCCTTCTTCTCTCCGATTTCACTCATGATGATTTATTGAATTAAATCGGAGGATAATTATCTATAAATTATGATAATTACCGATGAATTTCCGATGTTGCATTGATAATCGGCCGATGGGTTACCGACTGACGGTGATGATTGTCGATGGGTTACCGACCGCAGGTCTGATGATTATCGTTGAGTTACCGACGGGCGATGATGAGTGCCGATGAGTTACCACCTGACGTGGCGCTGAGTATCGTTGATGATGCTCTCACTTCGCTGTCCTTGCGCGTTGACGTGTGAACCCCGTAGCGAGAGGCTTCTACGGCGTGGTTCCTCATGTGTTGCACTGATGTTTTTTTTCCAGAGTCCGCTGCACCCACTCACTGCACTTTCCGCACTAATTCACTCCCTATCCGGCTCGAAGGACCAATGTTCAAAATCTACTCGAAATTTGATGAGTTGGGTGGTCGGGAGGAGAGGTGATTTTGGGGTGGATGCACAAGTAACACGAACGGTAAATTCGGATGATTTGCCGTTTAATTATCACAATTATTTTACTTGAAACGTTAGTTGACAATAACAAATAAATAGATGTATTTCCCGAGTGGACTGTATTAACACAAAACAATTGGATGATGTTACGATAAAGTTCCAATAATTGTCCCGATAACTGTCACGATAACTGTCCGAGATGAGGTTCGATGGTGTACTGACGATTGCGACACGGACGACCGCCTCGTCCGTGGCCGATGATTGACGATAACTATCGATAATTGCTGAGGGGGATGAATGACCAATTTGACTGTATTTTGGCCATATTTTAAACACTCTGACATAATTTGAAGGTTAAGTATTTATTAGGTATTTTTTGAAAAAAATGTTCAAGTTGGAAGTGGAAACTGTTTAACATATTTGACGTTTGGCAGTTGTAGCCTTTACAGTTTGAGGGATATCTGACGCAAGCCCATTCGGTTTAAGAAACTGCACATTGGCTTTGTGAGGGATTTTTACGTGTTTTTTCATGTAGAAGATGGTGAAAACGAAATAAAGTTGAAATATGTTCTCATCATTCTTGTAATTCACTGATTATTCAGTTATGTTAGGAGTTATGAGCACTTTCTTAACTCAATGAATGAGAAAAAATAAAAAATGAATAAATAAATTAAATCTAAGCCAGAAGCATCCATGTGCTTATCAAGAGATCAGTATTGAAACCTTTGTAGTGACTTGACATCATCCACAACAACGTGAGGATTTGTTTCAACGTTGATGAGTCAGGAAACCATGAGTCAGTTTATTTATAAATGATATTATCCTTCATGAATTTAATTGAGAAGAGTAGGAATCCGATATTCAGAGTTAGACTTTGGAGAGGGAATTTTTCCCCGAATATTAATTCAGTGAATCTGTTTTTGTTTTATAAAATACGAATTGTTCATTCGTAATTTTAGTCAATTATTTATATTAAAAAACAAACGAACGTTTGTTATGTCTTATTTACCTGTTGATAATACCATCTAGATACCGGTCAGGTTGAAGGCCAACTCCATTTAATTGGAATCATCGTTTTACTCATTGAAACATCCTCAGAATACATCTAGGGATGCTTCTTGTGTCCTTGGACACAATGACACATTCAGGATTAACAATGTTTGATCCCAATAATCTGAAGATTCTCAGTTTAAAAATATTCTGTCACTTTGACAGCATCTCAAGGATTATTTCACGAGATTTTAAGATGATTTTCATTCGAAAAATCAGGAAAAAATCTGATAAATGAGTGGGTGATTCCATTTTATTTTCTGTGGAAAGGACTCAAACTTTCCAATGCACTGGTTGTCGTTGCCTCCTTCGTGCAAAAGTCACCAGCCAGGATGCGCAAACGTGACTCACTCATGTCGAATACACGCAGCCGTAAGAGAGAACAATTATAAAAGTAATTTTAACTCAAAGAAGTGAATATTAGCTTTCGAGGTAACATCGCACTTGTACAGCACTAATTTCTCCAGTTGCGACATTTCTCGTAGGATTATTCCTTCAGAAGACACTTCTTTTCATTTTAATATTTATTCACACTGTACAATGAAAAAGTTGATAATAAATTGATTTTGAGTAAATAACGTTGCTCTCTATCATGTGTCTCTTTCGAGCACAAAAAACGTTATGAAAACGACAGGTCTGTGGGGGCGCTACCTTCATGGCGCATTTTTTCGAATTGCTCTCTAAACTTGTGACTCGATCTGCATGATCAGCAGTACTACCAATAAATATCACGATTGTAATCCCAAGAACGAGACTGAAATATAATCTACCTCATCACAAAGTAACAATTGAAGAGATGTTCTATCTTGTGAAAAAAGAGTTGAATTGAAA
Organism: Diachasma alloeum; assembly: GCF_001412515.2. NCBI lineage: Eukaryota > Metazoa > Arthropoda > Insecta > Hymenoptera > Braconidae > Diachasma > Diachasma alloeum. The sequence goes on from NW_021681062.1 coordinate 43,911, forward strand.
AGAAGAACTTTGTCATGATATGAAAACATTTCTGTTTATTTTTTAAAAAATAGTGAAATCTCCCTAAAAATCAAAAATAAAGATTTTTGTAAAAAAAACTGCGCCAAGAAATAGTTTTGTTCAGTTTTTACTGGAATGCTTGAATGTTTACAAAATAAAAATAAATGAAAAAGAAAGCCAAGTCAGAAATCTCAAATAAATGTGTATAGTACACGAACAGATTTCTACAAGAAAAATAGTTCTCCATAAAAGAAGAATCTTAAAAAAAATCTCCATAAAATAACAAATCAGTAGGAGCAGGACCAACGTTCTTGGCGCGGATTTTTTCTACTCACTACCTCTATTAATCTAATCCTCTATGTGTTGATTCGCGCTAAGGACGTTGTTCCTGCTCCTACTGATTTGCTATTTTGTGTAGAATTTTTTTGAGATTCTTTTTCTATTGAGAACTATTTTTTATTTGAGATTTCTGCCTTGGCTTTCTGTTTTATTTATTTTATTTTTTTCAAAATTCGAGCTTTCCCGTAAAAACTGAACAACATTATTTCTTGGTGTAGTTTTTTTTTACAAATAGTATATTGTGCATCAAGGGCGGAAAGTCAAAACTTCCCGCCCGGGGTGCACATGCGATTTTTTAACACGCCTGCAAAGGAAAATTCGTATTTTGCTCTAATGAGCCTGAGGAAAGTGAGTACCTTCCACGGAGGGAGGAAAGAGCAAAATATGAACTTTCCTTTGCAGGCGTGTCAAAATAGTATATTTCTAACCTAGGGAGGGAAAATAAAGGATCCTCAGCCGCCAGTGCAATTACCAGCCGAGCCGAAGGCGAGGTTGGTGAGCACGCGGCTGAGGGTCCTGTATTTTACTTCCCGTGGTTAGAACGCAATTTTTCGTCTCGGCGTAGGCGCAAAGTCAGAGTTCCCTCCCGCGAAGCGGGAGGGAAATGTAACTTTGCGCCCCCCGGGACGGAAAATCGCATGTGCACCTCGGGCGGCAAGTCTTGACTTCCTGCCCTTGATGTACAATATACTATTGTTTTAAATATGAAGCAATGAAAGAGAAAGCCAACTCAAAAATTTTAAGTGAATAGTCATAAGGGCACAACCATATGTCTATGAGAAAAATAGTGCTATAGCGAATAAGGATTGGAGGAAATAATAAATCAATAGAAGCAGGACTGACGTCCTTGGCGCGGAGTTTGTCAACTCACTGTGGAGTATGAATTTAATTCTCTATCTTCCGATTCGCTCTAAGGACGTTGGTTCTACTGCCATTGATTTTGAAATTTATAGAGAATTTTTTTCTAATCCTCATTCGATTTAGAACTATTTCTCTTATTGATAACTGATTGTGTACCATGACCATTGATTTGATATTCTTGACTTGGCGTTTTTTCATTTCTTTATATTTTTCAAAAATTTATACTATCCAGTAAAAAGCATACAGAACTTCTCCTTGGCGCAGTTATTTTTCAAAGGCATTTGTTTTTTTTAGGGATTAATCATCTTGCAGGAGACACACATGTAAGCAATTTTCGCCTATCATTTCCAATGGCTGACGCTATCGAAGACGCCTGTGAAATTGATGAAGAAGGCGTACAGTTTTATAACATACAACACTGCCCTAAAATTGAAGGTAATATCCTCTTTTCTCCCATTAACTCTAGCTACGAGTCCTAACCGTTTCAGAAATAATTGGGACAAATAAAACTGGCTTAAAATTTAGCTAAGGCTGAATGGCATAATTCCTATATGAAATTAAATTCACTTCGAATCATTTTTTGGGACGAAATTGTACCGTAACTTACTTGGTGAGATTGAATCTAACGACGAAATGGGGAGTAGTTGGTACGCTATTTAGAAGATTCATCCCCGCTCGAACCCACCCTTACAAACGTACTCAAAGTTAGGGGTAAGCATTGCCAGTAATTAACAATACGCCCCAATTTACATTCAGAGTGTCATCGTCCTTGATACAAATATACAAATGTAAATCTTCACGATGGGGCAAGATAATCTTTATTTATGGTCGTTATTTCAGGCGATCCAGCGATAATTCATGCACTCTTTGCTACATCCATCAGTTATCTGCATCTGAAGTTCACCAATGTACACTTTTGTGAATGTCTCCTTTTTTCGAATCAATCGGGCGGAAAAACATCTTTCAGGTATAAACATCAGAAAAGTGAAACAGATTTTATTAATTTCGTTAATTTTCATAATTATCGAGCAATATGATTTCTATCCATGGGGCATGCTGCTTAATGCATAAACCTTGTAACGTATTATTTTTTATTTCGATCGTTCAATGGTGAAAATTTGCAACGTCCAGACGAGAAGTCACATTACCAGCGAAGTGAGAGTAAAAAACTTATTCATTATCGAATTTCTGTTGAATATTTTCTTTTTGATTGTATCGAGCTACTGCACCCATATTCTATTGCTCATCGGATGACGTCGAGGGATTTGGAGCCTGGATGGAATCTACACGGGGTTGGACAGAATATTTAAGCCTCGGAGAGAGAGAGAGTCCTGAAGTCAAGTTGTATGCAGGGTTTCGAGTCATGTCACATTCGAATGGATCGAATGATTCCCGCGTTGGAGGCAGTATGGTGAATGACCGAGCAACGGTAACTGGTATAGGGACCCAGTTGTAGCTAGTGGTGTCCCAGACGACTACCTTATGTTTTGGTGGGAAAACACTGGACTAACGTTAGACGTCCAGTGAAAAATCAATTCTTTATAATAAATCATTTGACAACTTATTGTTGAATTTATGGCGAACACAGTATATTTATGTCGCTGGGAAAAATGATACGATTATGTTTTGGACTCGTGAGTTTTGAATTGGTTTGGTTGAACTAATCAGGGAATGGTCAGAAGGTGTCGTCATCGCCGACCAATCAAATTGATGTTGTTGAAGGAGATGTCGTCATGATTGACCAATGGAATCGTTGCCGGTTTGAGAATTAGCAAACGCATGGGTTAGTGTTGCATGGCTCATGATTTTTCGTTTGGACGTTGCGAGTCTAACTCTATTATTCTGATGTTGTGTGTCACCGGGAATTTCTGACGAATATCTGAGGATATTTCTGACTTGAAGGGACTCTTGCAAGGTGAATTTTCGACACCCGTTCATCTGAAGTGGACATATATTTTGGGTTCCATACTACGGTGAGCGGAGAGCTGAACAGCTTCCAAGTTTTGTGTTTATTAAGAATTAATTTTGTGTCATTTGATAAGACGCTTAGCGTATGGCGGTTTTGACACCATTTTAATCAGTTCAATTTTCCTTTCGATTTATTGCCCCTTATTCGGCGGAATTGTTTTAGTTTCTCGATTTCAGTCATTTCGATTTTGCCTACTTTTGGATTTTCGAGCCGTTAGATAATTTGTTTTGAAATCTGTAATTAAATTCAGTGACATTTTCTGTAAATTGTATAACTCTCGTTTCATCTAGCTAGTTGTCGATAGTCGGATGTAGATCTCTCGACAGCTAGCTGCTATTTTGACATTCTAAAAATATTTTGATATTTCCTGATGTCGAAAGCATTGAGTTAATTATTCTATTTCATTCGACATCGGAGTTATTCCTTTTGGGAAACGGGATTGGGATTGAAACGTCGGTTTCGATGCTCGAGTTTTCATTATCATGTGACCTTGTGTGCGGTCACGAGTTATTGTCTCTCGAGGCAATCCCAGTTCTCGTCAACCGAAATTTATATTTCTTATTCATTCCGCCTATTATCACGGCATTCATTTCTCGAAATAATATTGTTTTTTTCGCTGTAATTATTGACTGATTCAGTACCGTACTAGTTATTTTACCATTTGACATTTTCATTTTAACTTCAATTTATCTTGAATTATTCTATCGTTTTAACTAGACTAGTATTTTATTATTGACAGATTAATGTTAGGGAAAATGGCAATGTAACGAGTCTTTAGCTTTGTGGTTTGTAATTTATTGTGATATATATTTTTGAGTTTTTGAGAGAAATATTTGAGGAATAAGAAAGGGGGTTTCATTTGAATAAAAGCTATTTATTCCCCGTAATTTCGGATTTTTGTGATTCATGTGGAATAGGTTGAAAACCCAGTCTTTTCAGAAAGTTCTAAGACGACAATTTGTGGAACCCAGACATCACCGCGGTTGATGCTGAGCTGTCGGCAGTCGTCCTTTTCGTCGCGGACTTTGTTGATATTTTGAGTTTCTGATTTTTGTACGTTTTACACGTGCTGGTGCCCAAATATTTAATTTGTTGTTGTGGTCGCTGAGGGCTGCGTATCTTTGTATCGTACCGCAGACGTGCGAAATACGTCACAACCTATATGAATTGACTTTATACTCTTCAACAAAAATAAGGCACTCTTATCATTTGTTACACAATGTGCATAATCTTAATAAGTTTATCGTTTGTTTTTGAGAGCAAACTTTCCTAGAATCACTGACCATTTTACCTCTTGTCATTAATTTTGCTCGCTAAATTTATGGTTTGTTTTTGAGAGAAAAATTTCCTCGAATCACTGACCATTTTACCTCTTGTCATGACTTTTGCTCGGTAAATTTTTGCATAATGACAGAGTGCTGAAATTCGGATATTTCTTATTGTTAGTAAAACTCACTGGATATGAGAAAAGAGCAAAAAATGGACAAGCCAAGAAATTAAAGTGTTCAAAGGAAAAACCATACCTGTTCTGATTGCACCGCGTGAGGACATTCCACAATGATCCCTTTTTTATTGAACAGTTTATTTCTTGTATTTTTCTAACTTTTTTTCCCTTCAGGTCTTGGAAACTGTAATTCTAACTGTATTCTTTTGATTTCATTTATTTACACTTCCTTTAACCCTTCTGAACTGGCTCAATGAGCATCATGCTACCCATTTTTTAATTCATCATTGTTCAATAAAATGAGAGTTGATATAAATCTGAAAAAAGTTCAATACCTACTTTCAACTATATTGAATTTATTGGCATTGTTTATTTTGTTCAAACTCGCTTTGATTAAGTCTCAAAAAAGGTTGAAAATTCGAATCGCTTAGAATCCCCGTGTTTAATCTCTAAAAATCTCTTTTCAGCCGGAAATTAAATCAACTTTTTGAATTAAATCGCCACTGTTTCTAAGTTCTATCGATATTTCTTGCTCATCGAAAGTTGAAATCTTCTTGTGAACCCAAAAACATTTTTTTTTAAAGCTGTTTTTTTCCTGAACTGTAAAAATGCACGGGCACCATGCTAACCGAGCCAGGTGACTCGACCGGCGGTTCGGCACCAGTTCAGCGGACTTCAGATTATTCTCGAATCATTTCAATCTATTCAAAGTTACGTACTTGTCATATTTCTTTTACGAAAACTCGTGTTTTTGTTCTTTTTTGGAGGGTCTTTGCTTGTACTGGATTATTTGGTTGCCACGTACTGGTCATGGGAACACGTTGAATTCGTTAGTTAATGAATAAGTCCTAAATTAGTTTTTGAAATTATAGTCATGGAAGGAAAATAACCGTCCCCGGAAAATAACAACATTTACATGACTGAGAACATACAAAAACGCTGAGTGTAATTTTATCCCTGCACGGTGTAATTCTACCATTCATGGGGTTGATTTAACCCCAAATAGATGAAATTCACGTGATGGTTAAGAAGAACACCCAATATGGATGTTAATTATACGTTATGTGAGGATAATATACACTTGGAAGTTCGGTGTCGAATAACCCAATTTTATTGTTTTGTCATAACCGAAATCCGGAGAAAATTTAGATTCAAAAGGAATCTCATTTCGCTTAACATTTGCATTCAATTAATATCTAGGAAATCATTAAGAAAGTACAATGTGCTGCTTCGGGAATGAACACAATTTTCATCCTGACTCAAGTTGCGTAGAAGTTGCGTAAAAACGATTTCATTCAATGAATTTTCAATTTTTATCCTAACTCATCAACCGTAATTGCGTTGAAGGAATTAATTAAACAAGCAGGAGTTCGAGCTGAAAAACAAAAGTAATGTGACAGTTACTTTTTCCATTATTAATCTTTCTTTCCCGCAATTACGTTGGTAGTAAAGTTCGAAATGGTTCTCTAGCGATTCCCTGTCCTTGTGACAAGCATAAAATCGCAATCACATTCTACAGTGTATCTACAGGGAGATTTTGAACCTTCCGATAAAATAGTTACTTTGGTTCACTAAAACAGAAATATCTCTATGACCCCATTGTAAAAACAAACAGGGATTGGAGCCTACCTGACAGAAGGAATGGGACCGCCACTTTGCGCGTTATGAGTCTCGTCCATTTTACTTATTTCTGCTAATTCTATTGAAGGTAAGCTTCCAAATGGATACGTAACAATTTCTTGTCCCTGTGACAGGCATACAGCCCCAACCACATTCTACAAAGGAGTTTATATGGAGATTCAATCTTTTAATGAAATCAATTTATACAAAAGATTCAATATCTCCGAAATCGCTCGGCCGATTGTGACCATTCAAAATATCAACCTTTAGTATTTTAAGAGCTATAATATAAAATTATACCTTTTTATATTCACTTTTTTTAATTGACGTGCATACAAGAACAAAAGGATGAAACAACAAGTGAAGCGTCCTGATACACTCGCATTCCCCAAGATTTTTCCAGATTTAGCGAATTTTGAACATGAACGTACATCTCATCGTCTTGCTGCAGAAGGAACTTCGACTTTGGTTATATCACGGACATAAGTGTGGATTTAGAAAAAGGCAATTAATCCTCAGAACATCGGGCCCTCGAAGCTACTGAATCTTGAGAACCTCTCAACCCCAAAAAATTTGATCCCTAAAGGGTATGACCCTCAACACATTCTACTCTTGAAAAGTGAAACGAGAAATTGCTTCATCAACATAATTCTTCCATAGCCCCAACCGTATATTTCGTGTGACTGATGAAGAAAACCTGAGCTGTAGGTAGTAGAAGGATAAATGGTGTTTTGAAAGGAGAAAATTACTGCTCGTGACACGCTTCGCTGGCTCCCGCGACGCGGTTTAATTAGTACCGATGTAGAAATGGAATGTTTCAAAATTAATTTTTCGTAAATTTTCGCCGATATATACATAAACGATAAACTTCCTATCGCAATCACGGAATGTTATGGGGATTAGATTGTCTCAGGGATGCATGTAAAACGAACTATTTACATCCTTACAAAAGCGATGTCGATTGAATCGTCAGAAAGTCAATCCAGATAAATCCAGTCGAAAATGATTATGAAATTTATAGATATACGACACTACAAACATCACCCATTTCGATCCAATAGAAATTGAATTATTCATAACTATTTCAGGTATATTTTCATTGAATCAAATCTGTACCGACGTCGAAAATTATGAAGTGGCCTCAAATCTTGATAGATCATTCGAAGTTGGAACAATTCATTAAGATGTATTCTGAAAATGAAAACTTTCATGTCTAATGAATACATCGGTGTAGACTTATTATCTGAGTGAATTAACATATTCGGCTTCATAATGTTTCACGACTAATATGATACTATTGGATTCTCGTTCGCCTTGTAGTCCTCCAAGAATGTATATGTTAGGAATATACTAAAATACGAACTGTGAAGTGATCCTATATACATTTCAATTTTTGATTAAGAACATCCATTTTGAAAATACCACATATGAAAAAATTTTGAAATAACAATCGTAGATAATTTTCCTAATTCGATATACAGCCGCATCTATACTTCCAATGGAGTTCGATTCATTAATTAAATGTCACATGATCATTATGGAAACAAAGAATCTTCATTTATTTAATACAAATCATTCAGGAAATCTTCTCTGAAAAATATTTCAGGCAGGGAAATTAGACAGTAGTTTTTGATCGAATTTTATCTTTAGTATTTCGCAGTATAGGTTTGGATCTGTTTTACATAGTTATCTCTATTTCTGACAATCAAACATTTCACTGTGAAGGGTTTCATGAACATATTTGAAAGATCAAATCGACTCTCATTCTAGTAGAGATACACTTCGAATATTATTTTTGTTGATGAATCAAACCTTCAAATTGAGGAGTGATGCAAGATGCAACAAATTATTTCCAATTGAAATGTCTCCGAAAGGTATCTAATAGGAATATAACTGAATAATTAAAGTATAAATAAATATCTGTACTTGATCTATATCTGTATTGAGATTTTTGAATTCATAACTTAACAGCAACAAGTACTTTATGTGCATATTACGTAGGTGGGATCTTGATTCAATTCTTTAAAAAAATGGCCTGACCGGTGATTTCTCAAATATCCAGGTAGGGATGACTACAAGACAGAATTAAAGTGAATTTTATCTTTAGTAGTTTGAATTATACCGGGAAATACATTATTGAGAGAAATCTTACGATTAGAAATTTGAACTGTTCCTTTATAATTGTCGCGAAACTGCATTGATGTGTTCAGGGATCGGCACAAAATAATGCTCGATTATTATTACATCATTACATTAGTACTTGGTAGTAAAGAGCATCCATTTTTTTGTTATAAATTTATTTGTAATTAGTCAAACTCAACATTCCACTACTTTGATACTTCAAATGAAACTAAATGATTAGCTAAATAATTCAAGTAATGGATAATGGGATAACTAAAACTACCATTACTCATGTAGTGAGTAATTGCAAGTAGAAATTATCCATTACTAATGTAATCAGTAACGAAATAAAAAATTGTGCATTACATAATTATTCGAAATTGACGAGAGGATAATTATCCATTACCTTTTCACTGAGTAATGAAGCAGCAAGATATCTTTATTACTATGTGAATTAGTAACTCGATCTGAAAATTCTTTCATTACATTCTGTATTATTAATGATGATCAATGCTCATTTGATTACACTTCAATGACGTAAAAGAAGAGATATATGCAGAATTTTTTATCGTTCTCTCTATTCATTACACCAAATCGTCCGTTTTTGCTTCCGAATGGAAGCTTTGTAGTCGTTTAAAATTGAGTTTCCAAATTTTTGTGTGAGGGTAACTATATATGGTCTGAAAAGTCTAAATATGCGATTTTTAGATGATGTCTGTATGTATGTATGTATTGTGACGTATTTTGCCCCTCTCCGGACACGAAACAAAAACACGCAGTCCTCGGCGACCAAATGTTCTAACCAAAAGTTGAGCGCCAGTACGTTTTCTCTCAAAACGCACAAAAACAGAAATCTTGAATCCACAAAATAAACCAACAAAGAAACAGCTACCGACAGCTCAGTATATCATCCGCGGAGGCGGCTGGGTTCCAGAACGCTGCTCCGAAAAATTATTCTGAAATGACTGGGTTCCAATTTACCAAAAAGAAGTCAGAAATGCAAGGTAACAGATAAATTCCATATAATAATTAAAAATCGAAAATCGAATTACAAAATCTTATTACAAACTATGAAATATAATGAATAAAACCCCGTCGTATTCTCGATATTCTCGGCTCAATCCTCGGAAATAAAACACGAAAACAAGTTACAAAATAATAAATAGGCGATTAAAGGCTCTATAGAGCACAGCTGCCTAGCCGCGATATGTCAAAAGATGAAATACTAGTCAATTAAAAGATAGTCAAATTGGTCAATTAATCCGTAGTCCAAGAAATGTCACATGGTAGAATAACCAGTAATTACCCATGAGTCCAAATAACCACATTGCGGGAATCTACAATTAACCCGAGAATCCAGCACGTCCACCCACTATGACGAAAATAGGGATCTAACTCTTCAAGCTGTTGAGAGAGACATTACCGCCAGAAGACGTCAACAAAAATGCTGGCGAAAAACTACCCAGTAACATAACGAAACTCGAACGTCCATAAATAACGCTATAATCCCCCTATCAATGCCATTGAATTCAATAGCTATCTCTGGCCGAATAAACCCCGTAAAATAATTTTCTGACACAGCCTCGAAGGCCTCGAAAGAATAAAAATGTGGAACCTCTAGAATAAACAATACTGACCTCGAGATTCCAACGGAACTTTAATTCCAAAAATCGATATTATATTTCACGGCACAATGGCGCAACGAGGGTCAAGAGTAATTATAACTCCCGAAAAATACTAAATCCGATACAACCATCTGATTGGCCCCGCAGAATAGTATCTCCGCTCCGACTGGACGTTAATAACAGACCCAATCAGAGCCAATACATACCTGGAAATGCCTTAACGATCGCGTTATACCATAAAGCGGCGTGAATATCTCATACCAAACGTCAATCGCCAAACAACATAATTTCCGACCGAAAATTAACTTTATCCCGAATGTCTGAAGTCAGTTCGGAGTTATCCAGTTCCGGAACTAATATCATCAGCCGAGTTCCCAATTCCAAACTTCGTATGCTGGCGCCACCACTCCTCCTTTGTGTACGACTCTGGGACGGACTCATCCAAATGTCTTGGTCCGGTAAAAACTTGTCCTCTCAATGCATTGAGACCCAGACGACTCCCACGAAGAATCCGGATTCCATCCCACGATGTAATCCGATGAGCGGTGATTCCAATGCAGCAATACAAAATAAATAATATTGAAAATAATCAAATATATGGTCTCAATATCCCAATAAATGATTCTCGCTTCGCCCAATATGGGAGTTCTCGTCTGAAAATCCTCTCAAACCGCTGAACGGTTAAAACAACGAAAATACCACGTTACATCTTGCTCTCCCACACACCGGAGGCGGTGGATCATTCCAGAGATTCAGACCCGATTAAATTATCAAACTTTTCCAGACGAATTTACACGCCCCGCTCGGCAGAGTCCACAAAAATCATTCAAGTCAATAATCACCAATTCAAGACACAAATCCAATCAAATATCAGTGACTCTAATTACGAATGAGACAAAATTCCCCATGAAACCGTATCACGATCTCATCACCACGGTCAAAAGAAAGCGAACAAGAAAATTTCAGCGCCCCTATCCTCGAAATAAACAACCAAAAACGCACTGGTGTTGAATACCCCTCGAGATCGCATATAACCCACACAATGTTCGTCAATGAACCCTGTGAGACGTGAGCAGTCTATCGAAGAGGCGAACCGCAAAGCGCGACATACTACAACAATACCGGCTATAACCAAAATTGGTAATTCGAGTATATAACTGCTCCAACTCATAAGTTGAAATTTCATTAATAATCAACTTTTACACCACGAGAAATACTATTGTAACAAATTTCAGGTATCGGACTTAAATATTAGGGAGTCTACGAGTGGAGCTCTAAAGCGAGAAAAAGTGAATTAATTAGCATTTTTAAGGTTTATTGCTGCAATAACCGATACTATCATGATACTGGAAGATTTGTACAACCTCTGTGGAGAGAATCAATCAATGATTGAATTCCTTAGAGATTGAGCGATAATCAAGTCTCAGGTTGGGTGTGCAAAGTGTGACTCACTCATGTATACGGACTATGAGATGAGATTATTTAGATGTCAAAGGGCAACTACAGGGTAACAATTAGGAATTCGCTTAAACTAATCGTTTATAACTTTGAAATGAGTGCCAGGAAAAAAAAAGAAAAATACATATGAATTGAGTAAAGATGTCATTTTTATTTGGAATTAGTTTCAGTTCAAACAGACACTTCTAATTGATACTTATTGAGATTTGAAAAAATTGACAAATTAAGCCAGGAGATAACTATTAATGGTAGATATTTTTGAAGTGATCTCCTATCAAATTTGCACAATAATCAAGCCGTTTTCGGAAACTATGAAAAACTTGTTCAATCTGAGATGGAGAAATACCAGAAATTGCGTCTCTGCTGGTTTTTTGCTTCCGAATGGAAGCATTGTAATCATGCAAATTCAAGTTTTTGATTTTTTGTTTTATATGGACTTATTATGACCCCAAAAGTCCGAATATGCATTTTTTAGACCATGTCCGTACGTGTGTATGTGCGTGTGTATGTAACAAACGTTTTTTTCGATTGTGCGCTAGGGAAGCGATGGAATCGAATAATTTTTTTCCCTCAAATGTAGGTATTGGTGAGCCCTATCCACCACCATAAATTGAAATTCAATTCATTCATTCATTTTTAAAATTTTTGAATTTTTTTGAAAATTGGTTTTTTCACGATAACTAAAAAAAAAGTTTCAAATTCATTAAATGACGGCTCAAAAAAATCGTTGGGATCTCTTCTTGACCGAGTTCGGAGATGGAGGTGATAGCAATCATCGTCAGTTTAATTTTTCGAAAAATCAGAAGAAAGAAAAAAAAATTTAAATCAGAGTACTGTAGATATCTCTGGATTTTCGCCCTCAAATGGATTCAATCATAGATTAAAATTTTTGTTTCAACGTTACTAAGTCAGAGTTAGAAGATAATCACGATAGCTGTTTCGATAAATCTTATGTTTGGGATAATTTTTGGAAATTCGGAAAATTTTCATCAATTTTTTGGAAATTTCGGTTTTTGATGATTTTTCCCAGCAACTTGTGCTAAATGCATCCAATTAGGTATGAATAAAATGATGGAGATGTTAGAATTGATTCGAGAATGACGAGAACTTGTCACACGAAAACTAACGGGTTTTCAATTTTTTTCCGCCATCGGGAACGTGAAATCCCATTGGCAAATCATTCCGGGGTTACGTGGGGTCCCCACGTCGACCTGGGGTAAGTCATAGAGATGCAAAATGACCGTAATTTTTTAGATCGCGTCATATGACCAAAAAATGACGGTCATGTGACGCACAAATTTTCCAACTACAAATGATTGTATGTCAAAAAAGACCAAAATTCATGACACTCCAATCTCACACAAATTATCTCATAAAAATGACTCAAGGGAGGTTTTTCAAAAGTGAAATTTACCTTCGCCCCTCANCTACAAATGATTGTATGTCAAAAAAGACCAAAATTCATGACACTCCAATCTCACACAAATTATCTCATAAAAATGGCTCAAGGTAGGTTTTTCAAAAGTGAAATTTACCTTCGCCCCTCAGAAAATGCAATACGAAGGGATAAAATGAGAAATGAGAATAAGTCTGAAAACTTAAAAGAATATACAAAAAAATGATTGATTATTACAACCGATTTGTTAATATGATTGATCGTAAACAATAAGAGAAATAAGAAAAATTCCATAGAAAACAATAACATGAAATACGAAACTGTAGAAGTGAACAATCATGATTATAGAAAAATAAAAACAAAATTAGTATGCAAAATGACCGTTCGGAAGCATATTGCTAATCTATTAGCAAAAAAACCATACTATATATGATGCAGGGGCTATTTCCCACTTGTTTCAAATCATTTTTGGTCTCGGGATTTTCCGCATAAACATTATCTTTCAGAAAGCCCCATAAGAAGAAGTCACACGAGTTCAAATCGGGTGAATAAGGGGGCCATTCCATACGTCCATGCGCAAACTTGGGGTATCCTAATCCAAAAACGCGATCATAATACACTTCATAAATAGCTCCAAATACGTCCTTTAGTTCTATGCGGTGTAGCACCATCTTGCATAAAATAATGGTTCTTAACCAATTCTCTTCTTTAGCCAAAGGGAAAAATTTAGCTTGTAGCATTTCTCGATAACTATTGCCTGTAATGGTTCCTTCTATGAATTCTAAGTGTATTGTTTTAATTGAAATAGCTGCCTAAACAGTCACTTTAACAGGGTGTAAAGACTTTGCCTCAGATGAGTGTGGATTTTCGCGACCCCAAAAACGGTAATTTTGTTTAATTACATATCCATTTAAATAAAGGTGAGCTTCGCCTGTGAAGATTATATGATTGATGGCAATCTCATCATTTTCAAATTTCTGTGTCATAATTTTACATAAGTCAATTCTTTTGTTTTTGGAATCTTCTGTGAGCAAATGATGGGTCGTAATTTTTTAAGGGTGTAACTTGAGGAAATTCTTCAATATTAATCTGAGTGTCTCTCGGTTCAGTTTCAAAGTTGCCGCTGCTTTTCATATCGAATCCATCGGATTATTCTTGAAACGTTCTTCGATCTTGGCAATCGTATCTTCCGTTGTAACTGAGTGGGATGGACCAGGAAGATGATGACGACGGTCCTCAAGAGTATAATACTTGATGAAATTATCAATTACTCTGGGAGAGAAAGTAATAAATATTTGAAAGTTTTAGTCAAAAGTGAGGTTATACGATGAAGTCAGATAATTTTTTTTTATTCTCACCTTCTGAGGGTGTTTTGACTGGCTACTTTTTTGCTTCCAAATTTGGTACGAAAGCCTCTATATGCTTCAGTACAGTTTTTACCTCTAGTATAAAAGCACTCGATAAGATATACTTTTTCTTCGTTTGTAAGGTTACTCATTTTGAAGTATACACTACGCCTCTTGTAGTGTCTCAATAGAAACTGACAACACTCTAGTATATATGTAATGGACCTAACCTTCCGGGTCTTAGTAGGAAGGGAAGGCATGTGGGTATACTTTAGGCAACTTCCCATTTGTCACCCTGTATTATTACCAATGGGCACCGTAAACAGAGGAAAATGAAATGTAACGGATCTCTCCGTGTCTTAGATGGATCGTGGTTCTCTGAATTTAAGACTGATCTAAAGAAATTATTTATAATATTATTCCTTTATATTGCGACGAGGCGCGTTTTTACGAAATTCGCCGGCGGCTGTCACTTTTGATACCTGGGGCGCCATCCGTCGCCCTGGTAAGAAAAGAAATATCTCAGGTGACGAGTGTCCCCATGAGGAGCTGGGGAAGTGCGAAAAATGCATCGCGCTCCCTCTCTGGTATGAGCTCTCGAGGAGAAAACACGTGTTGTAAATCCGATGTCGGGATCGTTGTAAATTTATTAATTAAAACGAGCAAAAAATCATCAGTCCCAGGTGGATAAAATCAGTGAGGAGGATAAGGCTCAAGCCAGTGACCGGCGAAGGCGGTCTGCTGTCTGATATCGAGGGTTCGTCGACGATCCCGAAGACGGGTTCGAGGTTAAACCCAGGACCATTCAAGGTGAAACGTGGATTTTAACTCCCCTTTTCCAATAATACTCGAGTGAAACGAGAGAGATTTAGAAGTCGTGTTATATCAGATTATGTTTTGTTAAAGGCGTCGGTCGTCAATTTTGTTGATAATTGAACAAATAGACTTTTCTGGCAAACGTCTCGAAAGTGATTGAAATCTTCGCTTTGTCAATCCCTACTGCACCCCTTTGGATGAGAATAACAGCCTTCAGCTGACGAATAAAACAGTCTTGAGAGTTATGAATAATCTGGAGTATGTAAAATAATTATTGTGATAAGAGTAAATAAATCTTGTAACCTGGCCTTGAGCCCTCAACGGTCAGTAGGTCACAATATAAACAATGACACATGCACTTAGGAGTTCTTCTCTGAAGAAAGTAGGACTTCTATGTTGACAGTACGCCGTGTTATTCATCGTATTAACGAGGTATTGGATCAGTGAATAGCTGCTTGGAATACGGTGAAGTTAGGGGGTAGAGGTGTGGTTGTTGAAGCAGATGAACTCTGCTAGGTGGCCGTAAACTCAGACTGGGACGTGCCGTAAGTTCGAAGCAATGAGTGTTAGGCTTACGCGAGAGGATATCGAGGACGATTGATAGTCGTTGTGGTGTCTGATCGTACGGCTGATACACTTATCTCGATTATTCAAAGATACGTTAAGCATGGCTCAGTAGTATGGGAACTACTTTGGCGCCCCCCACATAAAGTCGATATGGCCCCACCACCACACCTGTCAGAGTAGCACGGCTCCGACGTGTGTGAGCGGTGGGGTACAGTGTGGC
This sequence comes from Diachasma alloeum, assembly GCF_001412515.2. Lineage (NCBI taxonomy): Eukaryota > Metazoa > Arthropoda > Insecta > Hymenoptera > Braconidae > Diachasma > Diachasma alloeum. Next base: position 59,693 of record NW_021681062.1, read on the forward strand.
TGCGGGTGCGTCACCCGGGCGCGTATCCCAACCCCGAGCGGTTTCGGGAGAACCGCTTGCCCCTCGGCCACGAAATTGAAATTTGGGGGTCAAAAATTTTATCCCCCACCACCGCTTGTGAGTAAAGGACCCACCACCACACCGATCGGAATAGCGCGGCTCCGACGTGTGTGCGCGGTGAGGGTACAGCCTATACTGAACGAGTACCCCAACCCCGAGCGGTTTTGGAGGAACCACTGGTCCCTCGGCCGTGATACTAAAATTTGGGGGTCAAAAATATTGGCCCCCAGCATCACTAATATATTTAGGGACCCACCATCGCACCGATCGGAATAACGCGGCTCTGGCGTGTGTGAGCGGAGAGGGTAAAACGTGTACTGCGGACGCGTATCCCAATCTCGAGTTGTTTTGGGGGACTGTTGACCCTCAGGCCTCAATATTTAGCAAAAATTCGGGGGACAAAATTTTTCGAACTGAAAGAGTATACCGGTGCTCCGATAAAATCCGCAAAAACCGTAAACATATTAAAAGAATACTTTACCTGTCACTGCACTCTCCTCACAGGGCTCCGAAAAATCCGAAAAACGTCATTGTTCACCTTATGCATTAAATATAACTGTCACTAAACCACTAGTCTGTGGGTCTATAGGGACTGAAGAGAAACACTACCACTCCCTGTCCTCATCGGACTCCCCGAACAGCGACACCTGGGCCAACTCCTCGTCCTCGGCGTCCCAATCGTCGCGCTCGCGACGCTCCTCTTCCAACCAGCTAACCAGGCGATCCTGGGTGTAATCGGCTGGTTGAACAAGCATCGGGAATGGTCCATCCCTCTGCCACCATCCAAGCTGGGGTGATCCACTGGGACCCCGGTGCCGAGTATCGTTCTCCAGATGCTCAGCTGAGAGAATGAGAGGTTGTTCTACCCTGAGAGTCCACCGGCGGTCCGGGAATCGGGGGTCCAGTCCGTCATATCCGTCCCGAAACTCGTACGGGTCCGGGTCTGCCTCGATGGCGATGGGGTCCCTGTTGAATCCCCTGATCAGGGTGGACCAATCATGGTCATCAGTGACGGAACACGATGACGACGTGTCCGAGGAGGGTGTGGCGGGACGCGATGATTTTGCGATATACCCGCTGGTGGATGGTGTCGGCTCGTCCTGGGGGGTGACGGTGGTAGTGGGGGGTACAAAGTTTTTCCCCGTCACACGCATGATTACACACACGGTACAAAAAATAGCCACTCTCTCACACACACACACACACACACAATAATCCAAATGTTGGACGATAGTTGAGATCTTGTCACGGCCGCACTTCACTGAGGACTGAAAAAAAATGATTATATGGTTTGGAGAGAGCCGTTGAGTTGGTTACTCACCCTGGAACAATGTGCTGACCATGCAGTTTTGCACGTGCACTCTGTGACATCTTCTCCACCGTAACACACACTAGCTCTTGAAGGTCAGACTAGCCGTCTCCACATGTGCTTACCTTGCAAATCTGACATCTGCAGAGACGAGTTGATACCATTCTCTTTCTTATAAGAATATTCTCGTCATTTAATTTTAACAACTTTATTTCTCATCAAGTCGATGATTAACAATCGCGTAAAAAATGTAAATAGTTATTTCCCATGGTTGATATATCTAAATACACAGAACAAATTATTACAGTCTAAAAATAAAATCATATACATTATAATTGATAATTATTGTCACACCGAGAGAGCTTGGGCATTTTTCGAGACCTGCCGCGCCTCCTCTTCGCTGCAACCTCAGGCGTCACCGGCCACACCCTCTTCAAAGGCGGTGGTGATAATGTACGCTCCCTCTCTAGCTCCTCTTCCAGACCCCTGACGCATGATGCACACCTTTCCCTTGGTGCACACCGCCTCAATTTTGGTAGTTTGGAGTCAAGAATCTGTTGCTTTGTTAGGCGAGGTAAAGAAACCCAGCACGGTTTCACACAGGGCAAATCATTAGGACATTCATCTGCAAAATAAACGTACAATCATGAATCACTTTAACGGATTTCTCTCCAAACTTTTGAACCTTACCATTCCCAATCACTAATCGATGATCCTCGATCTCATCTACCCCTTCACGTATGACGTCACCGTCATAATACTCGATTTCATACGCTTCTCCGGTATTACCGCACGGCCCGTTATCATGCGCGACGGTATTCAGCCTTCTTTGTCCAATTTCACTGTAGCTATGGAGCATGAACGCACAGCCACGTGGGTATTGGAAATTTTTACCAATCACACGCATTTTTCAAGGGTAGTATGGGAACAATTACTCTATATTGTCTGTTATATCACGTCTTAACTCTCGAATCAAAGCCTTTAAACTTGCCTTTCGTATCGAATAGTGTTCCGTCGCACGTAATATGTGTTCACGACCGCTGTTAAGGGCTCTTTCAAACTGCTCCACTACCGCTTCAATAGGTACCTCCTCGTTATTAAACCGAAAATTCCACTTTTTTGTCGTTGAGTCAGCCTCACATTGTTCAACCACACACCTTCCTCTTCTTCGTAGCCTCAAAGATCTCCGTGTTGTCCCCAAATCCATCAAAAAAAATGTGACAGGCAGAGAACAGTATACCACCGAATCTGATGAACGTCTAAATGGCCGACCTACGCGAAGACGTCTCTTAGTACCACGAGTTCCTCAAATTTGAGGTGTCAGCAAAAAACGTGTCAATTCTTTTTCTCTATCTTTCAATCCACGTAAACAGAAAAAGTGATATACCTATGCATCATCACCCACGACAAATGTAATGAAGACGTTGAGAGAACGCATGGGAGGTTTGGATAGTGAATATACTACAGGCAAAAACATTTTTCTATATATATATATATATATGTATATGTATATACCCATTTATTACAGAATCAGTTTTTATGGATGAAGTATATATAATTACATTTCTTTATATATGAATTCGCATGGGTGATACGGACCCTCCAGAAAACGTATAGATAAACGACCTTCTACAAGCAATGTCTTATGATAGATGTATTCTGCGTGATCGTCCAAAAGTGCTGCAGACACACGTGCGGGGAGGAAAACATCATGCTCAGCACCCAGAGTAGCTACGATTCTTCTACCATATTTGGTGTTGACACTTTTGAATGCAGTAATCTGATAATCCACACCCAGAGTTAGATCATCAATCCTTTTAACGGGGAGAGTCTCGCATCGGGCAATTTTGTTGATACTTCTCTCAGCCATTTTTTCAAAAAGATCTTTTGTAATGAAAAATGAACACAAATTGATATCATAAAATGGAACCAATCTTATGAACGAAACTTGCAAATTAATTACATACCTCTATTTCTCCAAATCTCGCAGGAAACTTAGCCACGGATACACAACAACTGTTGGCGGGGTAGTGTTAATTCTTGGGAATTCCTCAAATAGGTACTATTCACACTTATTACCCCCTCCCCCACGGTTCTACCAATCATGAAGTTGTAATTAGGAGATCAGCCAATAGTAGTGGGTGCTTCACTCAGATTGATTCCTTAAAATTTTACGGGTGTTGGCGTTGAGTCATCACAAAAGACACGTGAGTGTAACTCTATCATGACTTTTTTTTTTGTCCTCTCCGAGTTGCTGATCGATGCATCACGTGTTATAAAATTTGCAGTTTTGATGGTTTGTCTTTGTCCTAAGAGAAATTTACAAAACTTAGTGTCTCCGAGTTGCTGATCGATGCATCACGTGTTATAAAATTTGCAGTTTTGATGGTTTGTCTTTGTCCTAAGAGAAATTTACAAAACTGACAGCTGATGAATCATAAGAAGGCACAAGCGTGTAACTCTATCCGTGAATCACCGGTTGTGATTTTTGACGGTTTTCAATTGCTGATCCATGCATCACGTGTTCTAAAAGTTGCAGTTTTATGTTTGATCCGAAGGACATATTTAGAAAACTGATATGCTATTGCAACTCTTTCGAAGCCTTATATTTCTGCGGATACCCGTTTGAATTTGTCACTCGTAGTCTTTACGTCTGAAAGAGAGCATCATACGAAATGGACACAATAGAGCGCGAAGATTATCGAAAAAATAGGCGGTATCTGTATTTCTTAACAGAGTTGATTGAGTTCATTTGCGACAGAGTACCGCCATATCAGGAATTCTTTTTTGATCAACGAACGAAATTTTGGGATAGTTTATCTCGTGCAACATTGAACAGGATATTACAGCGGATAGTTTGTCATACACCATGTCGCGTGCTATCTCAAGCTTATCACCAGGGTCTTTTGACAGCAGATAGAACAATTTTGCGGGTGGTCACGTGTGCTCTTCAGTTTTCCCACAAACGAGATGCCCAGTGTTTATCATTATTTTTTGAGCATTCCAAACGTAAGTATTGTGTTTTGTTTATTTCTCCATCTCCTGACGGATACCATACAATCCTTACATGCTCTCTACTTAGGAATCAAGGAACAACACGGTCTCGAAGACTCGTCATCTTCAGATGATAACGAAGATGATCAGGTCATCGTTCAACACCAAAAACGCCTTGCTGAGCATACACTGTTCGCAGGACCAATAAAACGGAAAAGGTACGCGACACCTCTTGTTAATTCTCGCTCACACTCACCACAGCCAGGGCCTTCTGGCATGCAACAATGTTGTGACACGGATAGTGAAGATGATTCATGGATATCTCACAGAGTTGCACTAGAAAGAAGATTGGAATTGAGAAGAAGAAGAGAAGCACGGTACGACATGATCAGACGAGCACGAATACCGGAGACAGACCCTACAGAAGTGTATGAATGCGCTTCATGTTACGCTTGAGAGAGCGATGAGGACTTATGCATTGACGGTATTGAGGAGGAAGAGGCAAGGATGCTACGTCGCTGTCAAGTCAACTTGGAGAACTTTTCAGCTATCCGTGGGCTGCGAGAGGATAATAATGAAGAAGAACAAAACATTAGTGGTATGATGATGAATTTTCGTTTCATAGATTATTGCCAATCGTGTAGTTTCCATTTACTCACGCGCACAATTGTTTGGATATTATTTCTAGACATTTCTGGATATCATTACTATACTTATGAGAAAGAGGAAGAATGAATACATTAAATTAATCAAAGGTGAGATATTATACATTCCAATTATTCGAATTAACTTTACTACTTGTGGTTCTTGTAGGGTGCCAAATAGGAGGAGCTATGACGAGATCTGCGACAGTGACCCAACGTCAAAATGGAGAAAACAAGGAGGAATCAGACCCTCACGAGGATATCCATCCCCCAGGACGCCGTTTCGAAATAATCGCTGAGTCATGTAAAAAATACCATAATTTTAAGATGAAAGGTAAGGAATGTGTTATTAAGATATTGGACCCTCCTGCTAACACAAACATGATAGAGTGGGTAGAAGGGGCCTTTCGTGATATAACAACTCATGTAACTGCGACATGTCAACCTCACGATCACGTCGGCTTTTCAATCAATGTCGATAGATTAAATCACGGTCCTGTCTGGTCACGTTTTCGCGATGCACGTAATTGTAGTGCTAATGATTTGTGGACCATCGTCAAAGGTATTTCACAGAGTACAGGCGGACTAACCACGTCAGATAATATTGTGGTTACAGCGGCAATAGTCAGTGGTGTTGAAGGTTCAGGGCAAAAAAAACTCACGCACGAAGACATTTTCAAACGATCTATCCTAACTATTTCGAACATTGATAATCTTTGCTTACCGCGTTCTCTAGTTGTTTCTCAGCTGCATGCTGAACGTGGAGAAATTCGAACGGGTGATGTACAGAGGCGATGGAAAGCAATCATTAATAAGACTCGTGATACTCAGCGGAAAGAGGCAGTGAAATTAATGCAACTTAGCGGTGCCACGATCCCCCAAAACGGTAGTGGAATCACAGAACTCCATGCATTTCAAAATTACTATCTTCAACGAAAGACAGCCATCGTAGTCTATGAATTTTTAACTTTTGGCAAAGGCGGTTTGCCTGTCTTTGATGGTCGTCAGAGGGTTAAAGAAAGATATGGGGAGGTTAAACATACTTTATTCATTTTATATTACGAACGCACAAACCATTTCCAACCGATTCTCAACTTACAAGGAGCTATTGCAGGCCGCGGTTTCTGTGAGGTGTGTAACAGAACATTCACAGATAACATTGAGCACCGATGCCCTGGGAAATGTCCTAGGTGCAAGGGTGAGACGATCTGTCAAAGCCTGCAGCGTATAGTTTGCAATGTCTGTAACTGATGGTTTTTTAATCAGCAATGTCTTGAAAGACATTTGGAGAAGGGATCGGGAAAATTAAAAGGTAAAAATTCAGACATGAGTGTCTGTGATTCCCTTAAAGTATGTCAACTATGTTTCAGAGTGATTCGACTAGGGAAACAAAACAAAAAACATGAGTGCGGTATAGTATTCTGTCGAGCGTGCGGGTGTAACCGTGAAATAAATCACCATTGCTATATGCCACCACTGAAGACGCATAAGCAGCAACGAACGATTTTCATATTTTACGATTTTGAGACACAACAGAATGTCACTGTCCGTGGTGATGCTGATACAAAATTGCACATCCCTAGTTTTGCCGTAGTACAAAAAGTATGTACACAGTGTTGTCACGACAATAACTTAGATAAAAATTGCCGTAGCTGCGGGAAGCGCGAGTATGTGTTTCAGAATAAAGACACGGCAGTTGCCGGGTTAGTGGATATTGCATTTGCCAAGTATCGTTCCACTGACAAAGTAATTTGTATTGCGCACAACGCGCGTAGCTTCGATGCACAATTTGTTTTACGTTATCTAGTCAACATCAAAAGAACACGACTCCCGAGCGTTATTTTAAACGGTACAAAAATAATGCAAATGCGTGTTGGTAACATAATTTTTCTGGATAGCTTGAATTACTTTCACATGCCGTTGTCAGCGTTACCCAAATCATTCGGTTTTGATAATGATATAGCCAAAGGGTATTTTCCGCACTTCTTCAATGTGCCTGAAAATATTGATTACGTAGGACCGTTACCAGACTTGAGTTATTTTTCTCCCGACACCATGTTCAAGAAAGATCGCGACAAATTGTTGGAATGGCACAACGAAAAATTAAACGAGAATTACGTTTTCAATTTCAAACACGAGCTAGAATTTTACTGTCGAATGGATGTTACCATTCTGAGACGGGCATGTATCATTTTTCGTGAAATGCTGCTAAAAAAGACAGGTATTTGTCCGTTCACCCAATGTAGTACGATTGCGTCGATCTGTTCTAAAGTTTATAGAACTAATTTTATGCAGTCTGATACAATCGGAATTTTACCGTTGGGCGGTACGTACAGATACACAACTACACAGTCAAAGAAAGCTATATCGTGGTTATTGTTGCAGCAAAGACATTCCGGAAACCGTATTATCCATGCAGGTAACGCTAAAGAATAACGATTGCCATGCGNGCAAACTGAAATAATTGCGACAAGGCAAAGATTATTAGAAATGATAAATAACCCTGAACTGGTAATCACAGGGTTGCTTCCCATCAACGAAAAAATGATGTACGTGAATTTTGTATATGAAAATGAGGCGCTTCTACCGACACCCACAGCTAACGTTGTTATTGCGGCATACACAACAGCACAGGCTCATCTCACACTGTACAGTTATTTAGAGAGAATTCAAGAGAGGGTTCTATATTGTGATACAGTTTCCATTATATTTGTATCAAAAGACGGTGAGTGGGAACCAGAATGCGGTACATTTCTCGGTGATTTGACAAATGAGCTAGAAGGTTACGGGGAGGGTAGTTATATCAATTTTTTTGTATCAGGGGGCCCTAAATTCTATGCTTACCTAGTTCAAACAAGTAATAATGAGACAAAAGAAGTGTGTAAAGTTAAAGGTATCACATTAAACTTCAATAACAATCAACATATCAATTATCAAGCTGTCAGAGAAATGGTGACACGCGAAAGGGAGTGTCCGATAGTCGTGTCATACGATGCTATCAGACGCACAGAATTTCATCAGGTAGTAACAAAGAAAGAGGTAAAAATGACTTCTGTTTGTAGCACTAAAAGGCAATGTAGAAATGTATATAGGACCGTACCATATGGGTACGTAGCAAACGAATGACGAATAATAAATGAAATGTAATGATTTTTTTTGTCGAGGTATATAATCGTGGCGTCAGCATTTTTTATTCAATTTTCCATTTCCACGATATTTGTATTTTCGTCTCGTCTCAGTTTTAGTTGTATTTGCGCCTGAGCAACACCTCATTATGGATATTGTCGTGGATATACAGGGTTATAAAGGACACTATAACCACTTTATAGCAAAGGAAATTGCAGTAGTTGCGCTAAAAGGTGATTTGTCTTGGCACTGGCTTCTCAAATCATGTGAACCGTTGAAAATTCCCCATAAATACAGAAAGGAGTATAAGTGGGTAACTACACACCATCATGGAATTGACTAGAGCGTTGGAAACGTTAAATTCAAAGATCTGATGCAAAATCATTTACGTAGTATAGTGCATCGTGCAGACCGTATATTTGTACGGGGTTCTTGCAAAGCGGATTTCATCTGGAAACACACAGCAAAAGAAGTTATAGACCTTACCGAGGAAGAAGACGATTGTCCGTCGTTTCGTAAGATGGAAAAATCTTCAGTTGTATGTGATTATCATGCGGCATTGAACGGACAGAACTCCAAAGACCACGTATATTGCGCTCTATCCCAAGCTCACCAGCTTCGTGATTGGATAAACAAAAATTCTTCTGTGGAGGCGTGGTTGTAATTATAAAGAATAAAGAATTTTTATATGTGAATCCTATCTACAGTGTTGTCATTCTTTTTGTTCCTTATTAGTCGCTACTGTGTATAAAAACGTGATGTCCATGGTTCTTCACCATCAGTCTCGATCATGGATACGCGTTGGAAACACCCATGGACGTCTATAATAAGTGGCCCCACGGGGTGCGGGAAAACAGTTTTTGTCAAAACATTTTTGCAATACCTATCTTTCATGTCCGACACAAAATTTTCACGAATTCTTTTTTATTATGCTGAATGGCAACCCACATACATGCAATATCCAAACGCTAATTTCATTGAGTTCCGCGAAGGACTACCACAAAGTCAAGATTATAATTTTGATTTACGACCCAAGTTGATTATTATTGACGATTTGATGCGTGAGTCATCGAACCATACCATTACCGATCTCTTCACGAAAGGTAGTCATCATAAAAATCTGAGTGTAATTTTCATAACACAGAATATATTTCACCAGGGGCGGGGTCAAAGAGATATTTCTCTGAATTCTAATTACATTGTGATTTTCAAGAATCCTCGGGATCGTGCACAAATTCAGCACCTCGCGCGACAAGTTTATCCTGACAACCCCAGCTTTTTACAAGAAGCCTACCTAGACGCCACCTCACGGCCGCATGGTTATATACTGCTGGATCTGAAACAATCAACACCTGAAGATTATCGAGCACGCAGTTCGATCTTTCCAAATGATGAAAAACAGTTCGTGTACGTACCGCGGAAAGGTATACATCAAAGCTAATAAGACACAGACGTGTCAGTTTTCCTTATACCATGGCAGCGCGAGGTACGCCCAGTAAGAAATTGACAATTGTCCTTCAAGCGCTTTGTCATTTGAATAAAGAACAGCGCCAGGCGTTACTTAGAAAAGCTGATACGGGGTTAATACGTTGTATATGTGAGTGTGCATTAAACATCTTACGCGGTAATATACCAATCGGTAAATCTCAGAAAGATAAATTAAAACCATATAAAAAAGTACTTCGTGATTTGGCTGTTGGAAAAAAGTGCCTATGAAAAAAGAAGAAGATTATCATTCAGAGAGAGGGGTTCCTCCCGCTGTTTCTAGCACGTATACTAGGTACTTTGATTTCAAACCTTATTAGTAAATAGTAAGAGTGAAACAATCAAAAGAGATGGAATATGCGCGGAAAATGATACTTGTTCCAGAAGACAGGATTGGTGCCATTACTGATGACAGGGGTCAGACACTCACGACGTCTGATAACCGTATCACTACGCCAAAAAGTGTACAAACACAGGGAACGACATTGTCACGTCTTGATAATGAAATGAAAGAAATCTTAGAATCGGGTTCATACGCTGATGAACGTGAGAAATGGAACGCATATCAACAGATTTTACAACGTTATCTCAGTTTGGTACACAATTCTCACCAGTTGTCGATGGATACTGAGACTTTTGATAGCCCGAAAGAATCAACCTA
>NW_021681062.1:75250-109604 GCF_001412515.2 Diachasma alloeum
ACCTGCAAATAACAACCACAATTACGTGTCGTTGGAGAGCAGAAATTATCTGTCACAAGAAGAACGAGAAATTGTAAAATTGAAGTCCAATGACCTCCTACAGAGTGGTGGTGAGGATCTCGTGAGTGAAGGGGAAGACAATCTTCAACACGGTGTTTACGATAGTATTACAGATTTGTTGGATAGTATGAACGGAATGTCATTTATGAGAGATCATGTAAAATTCATTATGAATTGTGGTGGCTACGTCTCTGTACAGCGGATCTGTGGTGCTTCCTGTGGAGATATGTTTCATATTCTGCACTTAGCACCTTTACTGAAGAAACTTGTCGGATTTGCAGATAAAGATAAATGCGTAATATTATGCGCCCAAACACATACGTACGAGGGACAGACACCCGCTTCATTATCACGAGGTCTCCCTCAAAGTATGTACGTATACTCGGATATATGCGAAACCTATATAACCGGTGATGTACACACCCCGCTAATGCGTATTGTACCATTAGATATTGATAATTATAAATACGGGGGAATGAAAATCAAGGTATTTTCACCACCACTAAATACCCTTACTACACACGAAATTTCAAACGATCGAGATATATATATAAGAGATGAGTATGGAGCACCGATACCATTCGAACACGGAACGTTGACTGTGACACTTAATTTCAAACGCACTGAATAATCACGGATTATGAACACCTACATTTTCGACGAGATTCTACAATCAGGGGGAGGATACAGTACAAGTGACCATGGGGGTATAAGTCGTGTGTACATAGGTAGTGCTAATCAAAAAGGACATGGCATTGGTAGTTTCCTAGGTGGTTTGTTCAGAAGAATACTACCACTACTCAAGCAAGGAGCATCCGCTGTCGGAAGAGAGGCTTTGCGTTCAGGTGTGAATGTCATAGGCGATGTTCTCGAACGTGATATACCTCTGAAAGACTCTCTACGAAGTCGTGCACGGGAATCAGGCGTCAATTTGAAGAGGCGGGCAGAGGAGAAACTTGATACTTTGATGACTGGTTCTGGATATAACGGCTGGAGTATGTTATCATATCCTCATTCTACGATCAACCGTACTCCGCGACAGTCTAAACGCCGCAGGTTAACATCTGGGGGAGCCAAGAAGAAGAAGAAACCGCGAGTGTCGAAAAAACGCAAGAGGAAAAATACGAAGAAGCCTATAAAAATTAGAGGTCGTAAGAAGAAGAAATCACCCAAATTACGAACAGTGGCAGATATTTTCGCTTGAAACATGGCGTTCTTGCATACTCATTCATGTGAGGGTGTGAAAAGTGAACTGGACTTATTTTCTTTACCTCCAACGCAGACAGCCATCGAGTCCTCATACGATGTACACTACAAGCCAATAGCATCACTTGTGGATAACTCACCCATCGAGTTCGATATACCAGGACAAGGTGATGAGTACATTGACTTAGCTCATACACGGTTATTTTTACGTGTTACGATACCAACATTAGTGACAGAGAAGAACCCTGTACCTTCGGCTACTATCGGCCCCATCAACAACTTATTACACTCGTTATTCGATCAAGTGGATATTTCCTTCAATCAGAAAGCCGTGACGCCTGCCAATAACGCATATGCTTACCGCGCTTATATAGAAACCCTTCTAAATTATGGCGCCGATGCGAAGAACTCGCACCTGAGTAGTGTGTTGTGGTCAGATGATACAGCTGGTAAGATGGATGACGTCGGTGAAGGTAACAAGGGTTTAAGGGTACGTAGGGCTTATTTAAGCGATGGGAAAACAATCGATCTCACGGGCCATTTACATTGTGATGTGTTCAATCAGGATCGAGCATTGTTAAATGGTGTAAATATTCATATCCGATTGGTTCGTTCAAGAGACAATTTTTGTTTAATGGATAGCACAAATAGTCCATTCACCATTAAAATAACAGAAGCTTCGTTGATCATCCGGAGAATGAAGGTGAGTCCTGGATTATTATTATCCCACCAAAGGGCCTTATCGAAAACAACAGCCAAATACCCTGTTACAAGAGTTGAAGTCAAAAGTGTCTCAATACCATCTGGTGTTCGTGGTCATTCCATAGATAACTTTATAACAGGACAGCTGCCAAAACGCATCATTTTTGGATTTGTCAAGAATCGTGCATTCGTGGGTGATAAAGAATTGAATCCCTTTAACTTTCAACATTTCACTCTGAATCATATATCCTTATATGTGGACGGGCGTCAGATACCATCGAAACCTCCACAGCCAGAGTTTACTGTGAATAATTTATATGTGGAGTCGTACCATTCCATCTTCTCAGGCACTGGTATACATTTTCTGAACGATGGTAATGGTGTTCACCGTGGAGATTACCCTCATGGGTATTGTCTCTTCGCATTCGATTTAACACCAGATTTGTCAGCTAATGATAACTCACACTGGAATTTGATACGAAGCGGTAACATGCGACGCATCGAGGTACGGTTTGATGAAAGCTTAGTTTCAACGATCCACGTAATTTATGCTGAGTTTGAAAGTGTCATAGAAATTGACTCAGCGAGACAAGTGACCCTGGACTATGCATAATCATCAAAATATTCGGTATCATGCTCAGCGCATGCGCAGTTATTTTTGCAGTATCAGCAGTTTTCTGAAACAATGGATTTGAATCGCTGTTCAACTGTACAGTTGTGTATGAATATTCAACGTAGAAGGTTGAAAGGAGAGCATAGCAATGGCCTGCAGTAATTCAGATTCGGCAGCAATTATTCATTACGAGGGTTTCATCGGAATCCACGGTACATTCGTTCCAAAAGAAGTGGCGGTGACCTCCACATCCTTCGACATGATAGGACATTGGATAATTTGTCCTGAATACCACTATTCTGCGATTCCACCTAATATTCAGAGGATGAACAATCAACTTACAATCACACGTCACGGTATAGATTGGTATGAAGGAGAAGCATCTTCTAAATATGTCTATGCAGTATTACGAGCCGTTACCAAAGGAATAAAATACGTGTATACCTATGGTTGTGAGCAAACGAAATTCACTGCTGCCCTTCTTACCCGAGATGTTATCAATTTGAAGGGCCATATCAGATCGCCACTATTCGCTTGTACACCAGTAGCTGTTCCATCATGCCTCATACATAGTACATTGAATCACAGAACCTTTATATGTGCTATGCGCCGAGTCCTTCAAATCAAAGCGTGGTTGACTTCGAACGAGGAAGGATTAAAAAGTTTATTCAAAGAGAAATTTCCTGCTGATGAACACAGTACAGATTCTAGAAGCCCTACAGTATACACCGAATCATACAGTCGATGTATATCCAGCGGACAAGATCCCATCGGCGTGGACGAAACCGATTGCAATAGTAGCGAACACACATGACCACACCCAACCGGGAGAACACTGGATCGCCATGTACGTTGATCGAAATGGTAGAGGATGGTACTTCGACAGCTTCGGACTACCTCCCATCGTGCCCCAGCACGATCCAAGGCTCCGAAAGAACTGTAAACTCTTCAGGTGCAGCATGCGCCAGCTCCAGCATCATGACTCGAGTGTATGTGGACAATACTGTGTACTTTTTCTGCATTGTATGGCTATGTTTGCTACTCCTGAGAAGTTCTATTCGTTATTCACCGATCGATTCATATCTAATGATCGTCTAGTGCGTGAATATCATAATGCATTTATGAAGAAAAAACGTAATAGTGCCCCCGAAGGGAAGTTATTTAGTGGCCGCGGTTATAATTGTACGTCGTGGAATCAAAAATGTAAGTAATTTATAAGAAAAATATGTAATTCATGGGGATATTATTTTTGGGAAAATATACATGTAATTAATAACTGAAATTCTGTTTGTATTTCCCTGTATGATAGCTGCTATGACGCACCCACAGCATTCACAGTCACTCCCACCCCACCACTCGCCCGCGTCGGAGTCGTGCTACTCTGACCGGTGCAGTGGTGGGGTCGGAGTGACTGTGGGTGGGGGGCGCCATAATAGTTCCCATACTACTTGGCTCCCGCTCAAGCACTGACTGTTTGTCTGGGTATGTTGGTCTGGCGCTGCGTGTATATGAACACGCTCACGTTAACCACAGATTTTACCACATCAACAGGACCAATGGTGCACATGTAGCGGGTGTGGAGAGAGCTTGGCCTGAACTACGACGTTTAGTGCCGAAATACGGGCGAAGACGTAGAGAGATCGAATTCAAATTGAGCAAATTTGTGTTCACCTACTCCTGTCCGAGACCTGATCGGGGTCCTGGATTTCTAGCGATCGTCAATAACTACTACCACCCAGAGTAATCTACACATTCGGTGGATTATTATTTTTTACATTGAATTCGTAATGAAATGATCACTTTATAAGATTTGAGTGTAGTAAATGCAAATTCTAACAGTATTCTTGGACAAATATAACAACTTTTAGTACTCTCTGGCAAAATGCACAATAATAACAACTCTAGAAAATATTATTCGCTTTGTGTAGAAGGTTATGGTATCAAAGGAACCCTCTTACGCTTTTGCATATGTGAGGATGACAGTCACTTTAGGCCAGCGACTGGAAACGCGTTTCCGTTTTCATTTTGTTTCCGACCTCGGAAATGAAACGAAATAATAATGTTATTACAGGACATGAAACTGGAAACGAAAGTCGAATAACGTTATTGCTGGAAACAAAACTGGAAACGAAAGTCGAATAACGTTATTGCCGGAAAGGAAACTGGAAACGAAAGTCGAGGTTCCCGGAATTAATTTCCCCAACAAAAATTGCCCAGAAAAAATTTCCCCGAATAAAATTCCCCCACAAATTATCTCAAAGACTAATCAATCAAAAATTTATTTTTCAATTCATCATCAGCTGTCAATTTATAATAACACAAAATTAGCTACATCCTTCAAGAATTTATCACATTCAACAGTATCATACTTGTCATGTTCCAGGATGAGCTTATCTTTATTACTTTTGTGAAACTTCAACGGCATGGCGACGAAAAGATGTCAGTCAGTTACATATTGCCATAACAAAGTATCAACGAACAGTCAGCGTAACTGAGAATACTCAGTGACAAGTACCCATGATATAACATTTAATTGCCTATTCCTTGTAAGTAGTAAGGACCCGAGATGGGGAGACACAGTCCCTCCCCCCTTTTGCCCCCCTGCCGCCAGTGCGAGAGAGAGGGATCTCCTCTCTTTCTCTCGCACTGGCGCCAGGCATGTCTGGGCCCGCTGATGATGTTGGGGCGAAGGTCCCACGTGCCCCGGTGGATGGGATGGTGGTTGTTGGGTGGACGGCTAGGTGGTGGGTGTCTCGGGCAACGGATGGTCGGCGGGTGGTTAGGAGGTGGGTGTCTAGGGCAACGGAGGGTCGGTGGGTGGTTAGGTCGTTGGTTCTGGGTCTGGATGATGGAGGGTGGGTGGACAGTGGGCGGGGCGATCGAAATGATTAGATAAAACTTTTAATGATAATGAAAAGATAATTTATTCAAGATAATTAAATTTAAGATACATAGTGAATGATCTTTTATTCATTGGATATTTATTTTTATTTTTCTTAACAATATTTCTAAACATGGTTAATATAATATTATCTTTCCGTTTTGTATTGGTAGTGAAGAGTTGTTGGAATGAACGTAAAGAATTATCATTAGCAAACCAATGTAACATACAGATACAATAATGACCGCAAAGAATAGAAGAAAAGTCTTGAAGTCTTTTATTATTGAATTTATATAATCGGCAATTGCGTCGCAATAAATCTCTGAATCGGGGGTCGGAAGGCGGTAATCCGAAGCTGTCAAAATAGATTCCCTCTTCTCTTGGGTTGATGTAGAAGGCAACCCAGTAGGTACCTGCTTGCGTATGGTCATCGGTGTTGGCGATGATTGCACAGGGACTCGGCCAAATCCTAGGTATTTGATCTGCCGCATAAACCCCGCCAGTCGAGACATCGGTGTATGGCAATATTTTCAAGTTTTGAGATGTATTCACAGACGCGATTTTTTCAGTGAAATAGTTTCCAATCCTTCTATTTGCTCAAGAGATAAATTATCAACTTCGTCAACCCCTTCACTTTCAAAGCTGGAAACGTAATCCACAACGTTTCGTGGTAGCTATAACAAATACACACCAAATGTTATAGTTATAAAACTGAAAAATCAATTATTTGAAATAATAGTAATGCTTTTCAGTAAAATATAATGATAGTTTTTAATATCTTTTGCCGTTAGAAGGACGGTGGCGATATACAGTAGTATATCTATACCTGTAATAATAAGAATAATAATGATAATAATAATAATAATAAAATGTTATAGTTATAAAACTGAAAAATCAATTATTTGAAATAATAATAATTCTTTTCAGTAAAATATAATGATAGTTTTTTTTTTGTTAACATTTGTTATTTGTTACAAATTTGTAGCTATAACATTTTTTTTTAAATTTCTGTAGATCGTGTCTAGAAATTTTATTGCATGTGAATGAATCAAAATCAACTTTCTTCTTTTTCTCTCTTTCTTCAAGTATCCAGGCTTTTAGTTTATAAACGTTCTGGAGAGCAGACCTGAATAATTCACAGGTAACGAGGCTGTAAAAGAGACCCAGTTGGCGTGGTCCTTCCAAACGTTTCAATGGAAGACAGTATATTTCCAAATTCACAACTGGTGCCGATATAATCTTGGACAGGTAGGCCCATTTCTCTTTCCCTCTTTCCCTCTCAATAGCAAAGGGACACTGTATGCAGGCACCTCTCCGTCTTCCCGACTTAGGCGATGATGATAACGAAATAACCAGTTATTTTGCCTTCTGATAACACAACTCAATTTAGAAAAGCGGCAAGGTGGCCCAACCACCCATGAATCACCATATGGATGCTCAACAGATAATATAGATATTTCTTTAGGTAAAAACTTTTCGTGAGGGCCAATGAAAGCCTGGATGGGAGTAACTATTTCTTCAGTCATGACTGACTATGAGATGGGAACTGGACACCCTTCTGTTTTTCACGCGTCCCCCTATGCCGCTCTCCACCCTCCACTTTTCTTCTAAGTGCTATAGTCTACGATGACTTGTCTTGTAGGGTCAATTTCCAATATATTATCGTACTCTATATAAACAATACAGTTGACAGGACATGGTAAAGGTTCTTTGAATCTCACTTCAATTCGCAAAGTCCCCTTCTTCAACAGGTTCCAATGAGATGAACAATTGGCAGACAGATCCGGAGTCAAGTCAAAAACAAATAATGTATATCCATATGAAAAACCCATGCGTGTAACACCATGGCCATAGTCGCTAAAATGAATTCCAGTTCCCGAGAATAATGTTTGATATGCTTCAACATCGCATAAAGGACTTCCAAAAGATGGTTGCAGTGGTTTCCCAGGTACTTGTTTTCCATCAACGTAAATACATTAATAATTCATATTAAATATCTGAAAGTTGAAAGGGTTATATTTCGTTGATCCAGTGAAGCCGCTATTGTCCACGAATCCAAGAATCACGCGTTTCGGCAGGGCCCCAAGCACAACGTTATCAATAGTATTGCCATGAATCCCACTGTTTAGGATAAAACTTTTAACATCCACACGCGTCAAAGGATATTTAGCAGTAGTTTTTGTAAGAGCCTTGGCATGGGGTAATAAAATACCAGGGCTTAGTTTTACACGCCATATAAATAAAGTAGCTTCCATCATATAAATTTTATAATTTGCGTCTGTTGATGAGTCCATCAGACGAAAGGGATCTTTTGAGCGATTGAGTGTCAATTTCATCTCCACACCATTCAATGAAATTTTTTTTTTATTAAAGATATCACAATGCAAATGTCCCATCAATTCCAAAGTTTGAGCCTGGGCAATAACATTTGCTCTAGAATTAAGGAATTTATTTTTTCCTGAGACTGGAACCTCCTCCATTGGTCCCGGCTCATCACCGTAAAATAAACTCAATAAGAGATGCGTATTCCTAGCGTCACTTCCATAATTAAACAGAGTTTCCAAATATGCACGATAAGGATAGGTATCATTTGATGCAGCTACAGGTTTTTGATTGAAAAGTACATCAATCTATCTGAGTAATGAATGTAACAAATTATCCACTGGTTCAACAAGCGCGGCATTAGTAAAACTTCCATCAGGTTTAACAACTTTGAGTTTTATTTTCAACATGATATACGCAAGATCGATATATTCTTCGCCATATCCAGGTACTTGAAACTCAAGTACCTGGAGAATCATCTCTTAAAGCAGCTACAGGATTATAATAAGTCCAATGTGATTCCTGGATCGCGGTTTGAGTTGATGGTATTTTGAACAGATCCAATTCAGACTTGGCACATTCGCACGAATGAGTATGCAGGGGTGACCTTATGATGAAGCAAAAATATCATAGACGTCACGTGTTTTAGATTTGGCCTTGGTTTTCCTCTTCTTTTTCACAGTCTTCTTCTTTTTTTCAACAATTTTAGTTTTTCTCTTTTTCTTTTTTGCCTTTCCTCTCTTGGTGTGCACTCGGCGACGTTCGGTACGTTTCTGATTGGCTCGACGCCTGCGCTTCGTTTTATATTTTTCCGGATTATTCATCATATCCTCAATAGTATCCATTGTTTTTCTTTTGAGTCTATGCCCTGATTCCGTCAATCGATTTTCCAATGATTTTTTTAAATTAACATTCCTCGTGAGGATATCACCCAATACATTGACTCCAGCAGACATTTCTTTGACAATCGGGCGAATAGATTTACCAATTAATGGATATATTTCTCTATATAACCCACCAAGAAATGCTCCGACACTATAACCTCTTTGATGATTATGAGATGTTCCCTAAACATAACCTCCACAATGGCTATCCCCCCCACTCCAACTTTATTATCATAATAAGTAATTAATTGACCCATCTTCTCAAATTTATTCTCCTCTCTTGAAATGAAGTGTCACGTGTAGTGGTCCGTACTTGAATGGTATCAATCGCATTTACTTATCCCTTATATCTATTTCAATACTTTGAATTGAAGTATGTAACCAAGGATAATAAAAAAGGTCAAAGATTTTTGAAACGTTTGATCCATGAAGACAATTACTCGAATTGAATGGTACAATTTTCAACAGTGGTGATCTCACAGACCCAACTATATAGGCGTTGCATATGTCCGTATAAATAAAAAGACTCTCTGGCAATCCTCTTTCGAGACTAGCTGGGTACTTGCCCCCTTCGAACGATAAATTACGGAATTCAATTCCCGCCTACGTATAATCAACACCAAGCATTGATATTTTTTCATTGAGTACAAGTTTATGTACATGAGTCACGTATTGATCAGATTTACATACACGTTTAATCATAACAAAATTTGTCAATTTATCATAAGTAAATTAAAAATCTTTTACTAGCAATGTATTTCTGTTAATACTACGAACAAAAGGGTCTAGATCAGGAAAAACACCGTGAGGTATGACACATTGAGATGATATACCATTATTATCCACAGAGTGTTGTATAAAAGTAATTTGATTTGACGTTGGAGGCTATCATACCCTAGGTGGTATGATAGCTGCATTAAATTGTAAAAAAAAGAACACAGTTTGTGGAAAAAAGCCTTTCGGCATAAAAAACCCAGATTTATTATCAATACACTAAGTTTGGAGGGTTCACTGCGAATGGCGGTGACACACACGACGGGAACACAGAGATATACATACAACACAATGTAGTTGTTGGTTATTTTAGTTATTTGTGATAACGGTTAGCACGTGTGCACACATATAAATATTAACCTACACTCAAACCTTAATAACGCAGGCTAATTTGGGGGTCGATTGGCGCGATCGTTAGTTGCGTCCTTGTAAGCGTGGCTTGTGTGCCACGTGGAGGCACGAAATCGTGTGATTTCGTGCCGTTGGGTAATCGTTCGTTCGATCGTTATTTTGTAGCCATTTGCTATCAAAATTTTGTTTCACTAGTGCACTAGTCGTTGTTTAATGATTTAAGTTGTTGAACCCGTTGGGTTCGTTTTGTTTAAAGTCGTGATGACTCGATGAGATTTGATATTTTGTTAGAGCTCGATACACGTGTCAGTGTCGGTTTTAACTAACTGACGCCATAGCGTCCGTCGGCGTGCGTCCCCCCGTCGTGCGAGAAGGTGCTGCCACCATATGCCGCCTACCTATAACCGTCAGCGCGGGCACATACCAGCGACAACGGCGCCCGGAACGTGCCGCCGCCGCTTGTCGCCATCATGTGAACGCGGCAGCAGACCTTCGCAGGTGTTACGATGTAACATAATTGATGCGTCGTTTTCATTCAAATAAAGAAAACTATTCGGGAAATTAATTTCACATAGTCCCACTCTCCATTCTCCTTGCAATATAATGTTTCTTGGCAAATGTGCCGTAAAATGAGACACTGTATTCTCAGGATAATATTCTTCAGAATTATTACGTGATAGTGTGGTATAAAAATCTGATTCGTTCATGTTAAATTAACCGCACTATCCGCTGGTGTCCAACTATTGAATGGATCGGGATAACCCTTCCACTTGATTAAAACTTTTTTTTTCCCCTTTACCCCGACTGCGAATTATACGTTCAATTATGACATTATATTAATTGGCCTGGCGGTCATCAGTAAAAACAGAAAAGATTAAATTCCTGTCTCTCAGAAGAGAGGGACGTTATTTATGTTGGTGGACAGGGTATGGCGACTGGGTTATCACAATTATCTGAATGATAATTTGGAGTTGATCAGGACAACTTTACTGAGGAATAACTATCCTGAGTCTTTCATTTCTTATTGGATGGATTGGAAAATTCAGTTACTGCGGGGTGAGAGTGTGAGTCGTAGGAGAGTGGATGACAAGGAGGATAGACCTACGGCTACATTGGTTCTCCCTTATGCAGAGGGTTTGTGTCAGAACTTGGCGAGGTTGTCTGGGAAATTTAACTTATCATTGATCTCAAGTAACAACAATAAAATTGGGAGTCTGTTCGGAACATCACAGGATCGAGTTGAAACGTTAGAGGTGCTGAATTCTGTGTACTGCACCCATGTCGTGACTGTGAGGGGGTGTATGTAGGTCAGACAAAGAGAGCTCTGAAGGTTATATTGAATGAACAGCGACGCAACATTAACCTGTCACCTTCAAAGCTGACTTCTTTGATGAAATATGCGTGGGACGAGGATCATGTGTTTGATTATGGGAAAGTGAAGATCTTGGGACGAGAGGAACATCGGAAGAAGAGAAGCCTGTTGGAGATGATTCAGATCAAGAAGAATATTAATAGTGTTAATTTTAGGATTGATGTTGACGGTTTGAGTAGGGTTTATAGCCACCTTATCGCTGCTGGTTGATTTTTTGGGGTTTTGAATATTGGCGGGGTTTCGGTGTAGGCCTGGAAAATTTTTATTTTCCTAGGTAGTTACTAGGGAGATTTCGGTTACTTGGAGGCTCGCAATGTATCGTAAATGGTTGACACTAGTACTGGGATTGTTGACAATGCATTTTGATGTCGAGTTGCGCTTTTGAATTTGTGGAATACTCATTTATTTATCCGTTGTATTTTGATATCAGTGATAATTTCACATTATTTGATGGTTCAGTATTGGGGATATTATTCTTTTCGTGAGGTTTGATGCTGCTGGGAGCGTTTCCAATTATATTTTATTTCATGGTGTTTCACTTTTAATTTGTGAGTTGTTATATGATTTTTATAGAGTTCAGTAATAGTCTTTTTATGTTTTTCACTTTTTATATATACTGTGATGGTGTCAAGATTTCAACTGTGATTTTGTTTACAGGATTTAAATAAAGATTGGATTCTTGTCCTGAAGAGGATCTCCATTGGAGATCGAAACGTTGACAAGCAAAATTTGGTCTTTTTTGTTTTTACTGACGACCGCCAGGCCAATTAATATAATGTCATAATTATTATCATACGGTCGAAGATGATAATCATTTGAAGTATACGTTCAATCTCAAATTGTTCTTTTTCGATATTTTCATATAATCGATTTGTGACAAAATCACGAGGAGGATTCATGGATCGAAAAAATCGAATGAATTCAGCTCTTCCCACTGGTTGAAATTTTTTTCGCTCCCTCAAAGCATCATTCAAGAGATCAGTTGGGCTAGATCCTGATATTTTCTTGCCATCAATGGTTACTTCACCTTGCGAGTCCCAACTGAGTATTTTGAACATCTGCAGTTTTTATATATTTCAATAACAGGGTAGCTTTATTACGCAATGTCTTGGGTATTGAACTGACAATAGCTTCTTCAGAGTAACCAATTGGTTCAGATATATCGACAGAGAGTATTTTCTTTCCTATCTCTGGGGCGTTTGGTTCAGAGGGTGGTTCGGCTTCCTCTCGATCATTATTAATATGAAATGAAAATCTTGTCAAAATTTTATGAAATTCCATCCTGCCCGATCATCCTTTGGACCCTTACTGTTTAAAATATGGAATAATTCGCTATCGAGTCTGCTCACAGCATCACCAGCGGTTTGAGCAGAGGGTAATGCAGAATATCCATCACTCATAGGTTTCGGAAAATCGGCATTAGGTGTGGCTGAGGCATACCGATTAACGATGTCTTCAGGAACTAATACGACTTTTCTGGGATGTTCCATATTTAGATGATTTTGGAAACAACAACTGTGATAACGGGTCCTAGGAAGAAGGGGTAATAACGAGCCACCGCTTTGATGAATAATTTTCTTCTTTTTCGCCAAACTCTTCTTTTTCTTATCAACCAATCGTCTCAATATCGATTTATATTTTTTCAATTTCTTCTTGGGCTTCTTTAAAGGAATATTACCCTTTAGAATATTCAAAGAACATTCACAAATAGTCCATACAAGTGCTTTATCGGCGTGTTGGATTATCGCCTTTCGTTGTTTCGGTGATGCGTCGACAAGTGCTTGTAATAATGCTGAATTTTTTGCACCAAAGGGATGTCGAGCGTGATTTCTCACGGCACGTCTTTCTTTCGCTATTAGACTCGCGCAACTGGTACATTTGTCGTGAAACTGCTATTATTTATATCACTTTGCTTCCGTGGGATGTAAACATAATTACGTAGGTCGTTGCGGAATACGCAAGTACGGAAATGGCAGTTTTCGTGTGTCGATTGCTTTAGGTCAATGAGCAGGTAACCGTGGGATCGTGACGTAGCGTCAAAATAGGCTTCTTGTAGGAACCGAGGATCCTCGGGGACGACTTGTCTAGCGAGGTGAGATATCTGAGCACGATCTCGTGGGTTTTTGAAAGCCACAATGTACCCAGTGTTCAAAGATATATCCCTTTGGCCTTTCCCTTGATAAAACAAATTTTGTGAAATCAGAATCACACTCAAATTCTTATGATGACTCCCTTTAGTGAAAAGATCGACAACTGATCATTTTGAAGACTCACGCATCAAATCGTCGAGTATCACGAGCTTAGGTGTATTATCATTGAAATCTCCAAACCCCGGTAAACTCTCACGAAATTTAACAAATTTTTTATCATAATCAGAATATTCCGGTTGCCATTCAGCCTAATAAAAAATGATTTTTGAAAAGTTTTCATCACACATTTCATCAATGTCTTGTATAAAATGTTTAACGAAAAGAGCTTTGCCGCACCCTGAAGGACCACAGATCATTACTGTGAACAGATGTTTGCACCGCGTATCCATTGTAATGTCTGAAATGAGAGGGAAGTGAAGCAAGGCTTTTATACTCAAAATAAAAAAAAGAAGTTTCTATAAAAATTGATTTATTCACATTAATGTTTCTTGTCGTATATGAAAATTTTCAAAGTTGTTACAAATTGCAGTTACATTATTCTTTAATTCTAACAAATCTGTATCTCAAACGTTTTTTTTTGACAAGTTTTCCAATTGTTGATGTATTACATCCAATAATAACAGAACTTTTCCATTCTTGACATTTTTCTTTATACTCAACCACTCTCAATTCAAAAATATTTTTCTCTAAACTCACAAGCTGTGCAACACACTCTCGCATACTTTTTTCTTCCATAATTTTATTGCTTAGGTCTACTGTTTACTTGAATAAAGATGGACACGAAATGAAACAGTTACTAATGTTTTCGACGTTTTTTTATGTAACCGTAAGGAAGAGTGGTGGTGGGGGTATCGAAACGACGCTTGGGCCCAGTAACACGGATAATTTTACCCTCTCCACGCGTCACCATCTCATGGGTTTTTATCCTGCGGATACTATTGTACTCGAAACGAAAAGGTTCTTTTGTACCTTCGACAAGTTCTCGTACGGTTTGAAAATTAATTTTCTTTCGATTTTCGACATTTAAGCGCACACCATTCATCTTAAAACACTCAACAGTGGTACCATAACCCATCGGGTTTTTGCACAATATAAGCATAGAACTTTGGACCTCCAGAAACAAATGATTTTATGTAACTACCTGCACCATAGCATTCCAATTCATAATGAAGAACTTATCATCTCAGAAAAATGTTTCAACATGCAAAGGGAAAAATCTTGCTGTTATAGATTAAATCTTATGATCACAGAAAAACAAAGTGTTTAGTCTCTAAGTACAAACCTGGATAATTCGAAAAAGATTGTAACACATTTAAAGAAGAATTTTAGAGGCAAGAAAACTAGTCGAAAACACTACGAGAATAGCTTGGAGTAACAACGCAAAATCCATGAAATCATAAAAATATTTTACTCACTGAATGATAAACTTGTTATCACAGAAAAAACGTTTCGATGTGCAACAAAGAAAACACCAAAGCAACTTGTAGATTTACAGATTAGAGATTAGAATGGAGTGACTAGGCGCACAAAGCGCCCTATGCCACCTAAATCTATCAAGATCTATTGTAGCGACCGCTTGATCAAGACTTTGAATGGTTAGATCATCACCATTCTCCCCCACCGGGAATCGCACCCGAAAGCTCTCGCATGTGAGGCAACCCTCTTACCCACTGCGCCAGGTCGTCGGGTTAAAAAGCAACTTGTAAACACAAGAAAATTTTGCGGTAGCGCAAAAAAGTCATGTCACAAAAAAATCGTTGATATTATGAAAGACTATTTCGATACACGAAGAAGAAACTTTTCATCATGGAGAAAAGTGATCTGGCCACGAAGGAGAAAAATTTTGGAATTGCATAACATATTTCACTCATCAAAGGAAAAAAAACGTCTCACGACAGCAATATGTTTTGATGAGTAAAGAAGAGAACTTGAGAAACACCGGAGAAATCTTGAAAACACAGAGAAAGTGTTTCAATATGTAAAGAACAAGACTTTAGTGACACCAGAAAATTCTTAACGTTCCAAAGACAAATTGTGTAATCGCGAAGAAAAACTTGTAACTACATTAAAAAATCCTGTGATTGTGAAGAAAAAAATTGGCACGCTTGGAAAAAATGTGTCATTCCAGAAATAAAATATTGATGAAAAAAATGTTTCAGTACGCAAAGAAGAAAATTGTAGTGACATTGACAATTTGATGGCACGAAGTGGAATCTATGGTATCGCGGAACACATTTCGATGACAAGAAAATTCTTTCATTGTAAACAGAACGATTCCAATATTTAACGAGAACCGTTGATGTGAAAGAAAAAAACTACAATACTTTGAAAATAATATTGTAGATGCAAGACAAAAAACTTTAACGACACAGAAAAAATTTATCGTCCTTCGTCTAAGCCGAAAAATATTTCAGCATGTAAAAAACTTTTCAAAACAGAAAGACGTTCCGATATGTAAAGAATAGAACTTTGCTAACATTAAACCAAAATTGACATTACTAAAGAAACTTCTCGATGTTCTAGACAAATTTTCAATTGTTCATAGAAAAATTTTGTGATCGCAAGGAAAACTTTTGTTGCAAAGAAATACAGTGTCATGATTAAAGATGTTTCAATATGCAAAAAAGAGAACTTGGATAACATCGAAAAAAAACATGACAGATAAAAGGAAAAATTTTATAGTTACAACAAACAAGCTTCGATATTATCGCTACATTTTCAATTGCACCAAAAAAACTTTCATGTCGCAGAGAAAGCATTTCGTTGAAAAAATATTTCAAAATGCAAATAAGAAAATTTTAGTGACATTGAGAAACCTTCGATGTCTTAGAAAAATGTTCAGCTGCACAGTAAAATCGTGTCTTTACAGGAAAAACCTTGTGATCGCAGAGAACAATTTTGTGATCGTACAAAATAGTTCAATCTGTAAAGGGATAAACTTCTCATGACAGAAAAATGTTTCGACGTTTGAAAAAGAGATCTTCAGTGACACCGGAGAACAAATTGTATGATTGCAAACAACAATTCTCATGGCAATGAAAATTTTGATTATACTCCAAGATATTTTCATATGCAACGAAAAAAAATTTGTGACATCTGAAAAAACATATTATCACAGAAGAATATCTTTGGTGAAATAAATTACTCGATATGCAAAGAAGAAAACTTCAGTCAATTTGAGAATTCTTGATGTTACAAAGAAAACATTTCTGATTGCGCATGAAAAAATCATGCAAAACTCTCTGACGCATACAAAATGATTTCGATAGTTTGAAAACAGCGTGAGGATGTAAAGAAGAAAATTTTGTTGACTTTGAAAAATTCCTTATTTATAAAGGATACTTTTAGGTATTATGAATAACATATTTCAGAATGCGAAGAAAATAACTTGTCATTATGGAAAAAATTTTGAAATCACAAAGAAAAATTGACGCAACAACAGACGCACAAAAGAAAAACTTCTAAAAAAAATTATCATCACAGAAAAATTGCGCTGAACAAAGAGAAAAATTTTAGTGGCATTGAAAATTTTTGACGTTACAATGAAAAATGTTTTCGATAAAAGACAAAAGTTGGTTTAATGGGCGAAACAAGGTTTGTGACATCACGAAGAAAAACTTATGTAATCACGAAGAAAAATCTTTAATATCATGGAAAACTATTTCCATCAATTCAGAAACTTGTCACTGCAAAAAATGATTTAATATCTCAGTATGTGAATGAAACCTTGTAATCGCAGAAAAGTTTCAATATTGAAAAAGAATTTCCGATTACACAGAGAAAATCGTATAAACATGAAGGAAAATCGCAAAAAAGAAAACTTAAGTGACACCGAAAAAACTTTCTTGTTACACGGAAAATATTTAGTTGAAAAAAATATTTTGATATGCAAAGCAGGAATTTAGTGATACTAAAAAAACCTTCAATGCTTTAGAGAAATGTTCAGTTGCACAGACAAATCTCGTGTTTATATAAAGAACTTGTGACCGCAAAAAAAAAATTTGTACAAAGATAAATTTTGTGGTCGCGAAGAAAACACTTTTGTTGCAAAGAAAAACTTGTCATGACCAAAGACGTTTCAATATGTAAAGAACAAAACTAGTGAAGCCGGAAAATTCTGAACGTTACAAAGACCAATTGTGTAATCGCGAAGAAAAACTTGTAACTACATTAAAAAATTCGTTGTTCGCGAAGGACGAATCTTATTGGAACGAAAATTTTAATTCTACACTAAGAAATTTTCATATGAAAAGAAAAACACTTTTGTGATACTTGAAGAAACGTGTCATCACAGAAAGAAATTTTTGATGAAAAGAATATTTCAGTATTTAAAGAGAAAAAAGTTTGTGAAATTGAAAATTCTTGGGACGACGAAAAATTGTTGAAACATGAAGACGAAAATGTGGGTGGAATTGAGAATTCTTGATGATAGAATAGAATAGAATAGAACAGGCGCGGCTGGTCACTTAAAGCGCCCAGAGTCACCTAAATCATACGATCTTTTGTAACATCCGCCTTAGTTTCGGTCAGTCACACAGCCCCAGCCCTGTGTTTCTCACTAGGCTAATAAAGCTGGTGACAGCCGCTTGTTGTAAGTCCTCTGGTTCCAGGAAAGCCTGGCCCCAGATTTTATAGCGACGGAGTGTTAATAGGGGGCATTCACATAAAATGAGGATGACGCCCTCCTTATCGCCTCCGCACAGTCTGCAGTCTTATTGTTCTGCAAGTTTCATCTTGAACAGATGAGCTCTGAGAGCTGTATGACCCGTAAGGAGCCCTACTGCTACCCTCAGATCCCCTCTGTGCAACTCCAGAAGCTTTCTGGTCCTAACTCTTAGTTGCCCTCTCATAAGCAGTTTCGCTTGTCTGCAGGTCGCAACTTTCTCCCAACGCCTGACATGATCCCGCTGGAAATGATCTTTAATAAGAGTTTTTCCCACTGCGAAGGGCATGCCAAGCAGGCCGTGTGAGGGCACACTTTCTGTACCCTCCTTGGCCAGCTTATCTGCCTCTTCATTACCCAGAATCCCATGGTGACCTGGCACCCAGGTTACGGTGACCCGGTTGTTTTTACCCAGTGTGTCCAAGTGCAAGATGCATTCCCACACCACCTGTGACTCTGTAGTGGGTTTTTCCAGGGCGTCGCCTGGCTGTCACTGCAGATGAATATTTTCATCTTTTTTGTGTCTCTCGCGTTCAGATAGTCTGCCCACTCAAGTATGCCCAGCAATTCTGCTTAAAAGACGGTTGAATGGTGGCCCAGTAGAAAACTCTCTCCGAAGCCATCTTTCAGATGGTAGATGCCTGCCCCAAAACTTTCATTGCGCTCAGGAGTAGTCCTCTCTTGGTCCTGGTTTAAGTTCCGAGTCTAGCCACTCCTGTCTGGGTGGTATACTCGTTCTGAAACTTTTCCTGATCTGATACTTCCTAGGAATTCTATCCGTCTTACCTATGAACGGTCGATCATTGATTAGGCTAAGTCTTGTATGGCCTTGGCCCGTCATCTTCCATTCTAGTTGGCACCTTAGTCTATATGCAGTTGTGGTAGCACAACTCACAACCCTAAGGTCGAGGGGTGGGATACTGAGTGCTATTTCTAGCGCCTCAGTAGGTGTCGATCTCATGGCTCCTGTTGCAGCCCTCAGGTAGGTTTCCTGTAGGCTTTTCAACAGGTTCCTTATTTCCATCTTACTCACCCTCGGCCACCAGACGACCGCAGCGTATAACAGTCTCGGAAGTAAAACCATTTGGTAGAGCCAGAGCATCATTTTAGGATTGAGTCCCCATGTCCTGCCCACAGCTCTCCTGCACGCCCATATATAGGCAACCACTTTATTTCTCTGTGTACAAATATGTTCTTTCCAGCTGAGTTTATTATCCAGGAGGACACCCAGATATTTCACTCTGCTGGTGTAGTTAATCTCCGAGCCATTTAGCTTCAGAGGTTGGATCTTTTCCAGTTTATAATTTCTGGTGAAAACCAGGACCGTTGTCTTGGCTGGATTTACCGATAGGCTAGTTTTCCTGCACCAGTCCTCAATGATATTGAAGGCTGTTGCCATCAGGTCCCTTAGCACACTGAGAAATCCGCCTCTCACAACAACTGCCACATCATCGGCGAAACCGGTGACGTGGAAGCCGGCCTCACTTAGTTGATTTAGAAGTCCATCTACAACCAGGTTCCATAGCAGGGGCGAGAGAACTCCCCCCTGCGGACAGCCCCTAGTCGGACGTCCCTCCACACATGCCCTCCCATGTCCTGCCGACAGTCTTCTGCTTTTCAGCATGTTTTGTGTCCAAGCAATGATAGTCTTGGACACCTGTCGTTCTTCCATGGCTTTTTCTATAGCCGGATTCGAAGTGCTATCAAAAGCCCCCTCAATATCCAGAAAAGCGACTATGGCAAAACCCTTGATCGCCAGTTGTCCCTCAATCAGTCCCACCAGGTGATGTAAGGCGGTATCTGTTGATCGTCCCTCTCTGTATGCATATTGACAGGGGGAGAGGGGTCTGTCAGCCAAGGGCCCGGTCTTGATGTGTTTATCCACCAGCCTCTCCAGGGTCTTCAGGATGAAGCATGTGAGGCTTATAGGACGGAAGTCTTTTGGTTTTATATAACCGGTTTTTCCCGGCTTGGGAATGAATACTATCCTAGTCTCATTCCACACACTAGGGACATGTTTCAGGGCTATACTAGCTCTGAGTATCTTGGTTAGGGGTCCCGTGATAGTCTCTATCCCTTCCTGTAATAGGGCTGGGTAGATCCCGTCTGGTCCCGGTGCCTTGAAGGGTTCAAAGGTTTTGATGGCCCACTTGACCCCCCAGGGCTGCACTACTTTATTTGCCAATGCCCAATCATGGGTTTCGTAAATATATCTCTGATTTTCCATTGTTTCTTTGTTCCTGTCCTGGGCCTGTATGAAGCCTGGAAAGTAAGTGTTCATTAGGAGCTTCAGAGTCTCTCCCATGGTTTCCGTGTAGCTGCCATCTGGTGCCTGTAGGCTCCCTAGATATGGAGTCTTGTTTGTTCCAAGGATTTTTGCCAGCCTAGAGGTCTCCGATTGACTCTCCACATTGCTTGTGAAAGCCCTCCAGCAGTCCTCTTTGGCTGCCTTTATTGCCTTGTTGTAATCTGCGAGCAAGCCTCTGTAAGTTTTCCATGCGTCTTCCTTACGGGGCCCCGCTCTCATGTTGTTAGCTTTGTTAAAAGCTTTTATAGCCTTGCCCCTCAGCCCACCGAGTTTCTCTGACCACCAAGGGGTCTCAGTAGGCTGCCCTTTCGGGATTAGCCTGCAGTTTGTCTTGAAGGAGTCCATGATGGCCTGGTTTAGGGGAATCGAAGCCTCCTCCAGCTGCTTTTTGTTGTTAAATCTGAGGATGATATCCCTAAGATTGTTAGATAGACTTTCTCGGTGATTTCTCCAGTTTGTTCGTCTTGGATTTTTTACCCATTCCGTTCCTTTTACTGTGTCGATGGACGTTCTTATGGTTTGATGATCGGACGCTGAGAGGTCCTTTGAGACCCTCCAGTCCCCAATCATGTCTGCCACTCTATCCGTCCCCAGAGTGATAGCTATGACCTCTTGTCGTTTCCGATCTATGAAGGTAGGTTCTGACCCCCTATTAAGGATATTTAGACCGGCCCCCATTATGAATTCCTGGAGGCTTTCCCCCCTGCCGTTAATGCCGGTGCTCCCCCATGCTACATGGTGCGAGTTGGCATCACAACCTAGCAGGAGTTCAAGTCCCCTTTCCTTCACATGGTTGCATAGGTCCTTTACTTTTTTCGAAGGAGGTGGTTCAGCCGAGTCATAGGGCATGTAAACTGACCCTACAACCAGGCTCATTTCCTCGCCTTGTCCCAGGCCCAGATCCACTTGTGCCACAGCCAGGTCTCCCTCACTAGCCTGTGAACAGAAGAAAGAGTCTAGTCCTTTAATAACAATACAAGATCTAATTTTTTCCTGAGTGTTTGCGTGATAGATTTCGCCACAACCACTGAGGTTCTTAATGGCATTGTCCACTATCCATGGTTCTTGGNAAGGCCCAGATCCACTTGTGCCACAGGCTAGTGAGGTCTCCCTCACTAGCCTGTGAACAGAAGAAAGAGTCTAGACCTTTAATAACAATACAAGATCTAATTTTTTCCTGAGTGTTTGCGTGATAGATTTCGCCACAACCACTGAGGTTCTTAATGGCATTGTCCACTATCCATGGTTCTTGGATCAATGCTATGACTGTCTGCATCCCAGCTAATAGCCTGACTAGAGTAGCCGAGGCTGCTTTGCTGTGATGCAAATTTATCTGTACAATGTGCACCCGGGTTGCAGCCATAATGATGACTACTTTCCTGGTACCTCTATGTACCCTTCTTCTGACTTTCACCACGGTCTTTCGCAAGCAGCTTGACAGTTGCTTTTTGAATCCCGCAGTGCAGTCTGAAGTTGCAGGCTTTCAGAACAGAGAGTGATCGGTCGTCTATCAGCGCAACGAAGTGGGCACTTTTCGCGTCCCTACTCTCACTGCCCCGAGCGACAACCCAATCTCTGGCCTGCAGTCCTGCATTCTGTTTCTCAAGGAAGCACAGTGCTTCTTGAGCGGTTAGATCTGGGTCTTCCACGTGTAGTAGAATCCTGTGCTTCTTGGGAAGCTCCGAGGCTGCGACCACACGTACAGTAAGCCCAGCTATTTTGTTTTCGCGGAAAAGGCTTCAACCAATTTCCCGTTTACTCATCAGTGCAGTACACCATTGCCACACCTTCTCTTTCCCAGTCACCGTTGAAGGTGGGAGCTTTCACCCCGTCAGATAACGCCAGAATGGCCCCGTTTAGGAGTTTCTTCACCTCCGTTACCTCTTCAGTGCCCAGTTTCTGATCCGGATATGACTCCGGCATAACTGCAAACTTGAATGAGCTCGCAGTATTCGGAGCATATGTGCCCTGATACTGCGTTCTCATTTTCTTTTCTTTCGGTCTGACTGAGGGGCTTGGCATGGTACGCTCCGATGGACGGCGTTTTATTGCCTTCCTCACAGCCCCCTCCCGCTGCCCCTCATCAACCTTTGCTGCTGCATCCGCCAAGGTNCTCATTTTCTTTTCTTTCGGTCTGACTGAGGGGCTTGGCATGGTACGCTCCGATGGAAGGGGTTTTATTGCTTTCCTCACAAACCCCTCCCCCTTCCCCTCATCGACATTCGCTGCTGCATCCGCCAAGGTTGCAATCGCTCCCGAGGTTTGATGCAGCTTCGCTTTCTTGCGACGTCTTCTCTCGGCTCCACTCAGTCGGACCCGATTCACATCGGTACCAGACTGGTCAGCCTTGTCAGACTTCGTGTGTTCGCCATCGCTGGCCCCACCCGAAGTTACTTTTTCAATACTGAGATTTTTTAGATTGGTTTCCATTTTTGGTCCCACGAGAACCGCGGTTAAGCGTTTTCACCTGGTGCATTGCCGTGATTGCGGAGGGCTTGGCTTGTCTCGAGTGGGTTACACCCAAGACTACTCTCAGAGGTCGCCCAGGTTTCTGAGAGGCACCGTTAGCGACACAGCTCCCCCTGTGCCACGCATCCTTAGGCACGGTATGGCCGAGGCCATGGCTTACGCCGCTCACACACATGGATTGGGTGGANGACCTCCACCGCCCGCGACCGAGCCCCCTCACTAACGACAAAGTGGGAACCCAGTGGAGGGGGTTCTTGATGATACAAAAAAAAATTCTGATTGTACACGAAAAAATCTTCTTTATAGAAGTCAGATATAAAGAATCGTCGTTATAGAAGAAAAAATTCTGATCGCAATAAAACAACATTTTCGAGAAAGACAAATTTTGTAATCGCGAAGAAAACTCTGTTGTGGTAAACAAAAAAAATTATCATCACAGAGGTAAATCTTTGCTGAAAAACATAATTCGATATGCAAAAGAAAAAATTTTATGATGTTGAAAACTCTTGACGGCTCAAAGAAAATATTTTATGGTCACAAAAAATGACCTGTGATGTTATAGAAAAATTTTTTGTCCCACGGAGTAACCTTTTTTTGTTGCACAGAAAACATTGCGTTGACAAAAATATTTTGATATGCAAAGAAGAAAATTTTAGTGACAATGAAACACTTTCGATGTTTTAGAACAACGTTCGGTTGTATAGTAAAATCCTATTTTTACGGAAAAAACTTGCGAAGAGAAAACTTGAGTAGAAAGAAAAATTATGTGATCGTATAAAATATTTCAATTTGTAAAGGGAAAAACTTCTCATCATAGGAAGATGTTTCTACGTGTGAAAAAGAGAACTTCAGTGACACCGGAAAAAATCTTGACGTTCCGAAGATAAATTGTGTAATTGCAAACAACAATTCTTATTGCGATAAAAATTTAGATTCTATACTAAAATATTTTCATATATAACGAAAAAGAAAAATTTGTGACTCCGGAAAAAAACATGTTATCACAGAAGAAAATCTTTGATGAAATAAATTACTCGATATACAGAGAAGAAAACTTCAGTCAAATTGAGAATTCTTGATGTTACAAAGAAAACATTTCTGATTCCACATGAAAAAATCAAAATCTCTGACGCAAATAAAATGATTTCGATTCTTTGAAAACCGCTTGAAGATGTAAAGTAAAAAATTTTGTTGACTTTGAAAAATTTCTTATTTACAAAGAATACTTTTAGGTATTGTGAATAACATATTTCATATTTCAGAATGCGAAAAAAATAACTTGTCATTATGGAAAAAATCTTGAAATCACAAAGAAAAATTGAAGCAAAAATAGACGCACAAAGGAAAACCTTCTAAAAAAAAATTATCACAGAAAAATTTGGCTGTACAAAAAAGAAAATTTTAATGAAATTGAAAATTTTTGGCGTTACAATGAAAAATGTTTTTCATAAAAGGCAAAAGTTGATTCAATGAGCGAAACAAGGTCTGTGACATCACGAAGAAAAACTTATGTAGTCACGAAGAAAAATCTCATGGAAAAATATTTCCATGAATTCAGAATGTTGTAACTGCAAAAAATGATTCAATATCTCAGTATGCGAATAAAACCTTGCAATCGTAGAAAAATTTCAATATTGAAAAAGAATTCCCGATTACACAGAGAAGATCTTATGAACATAAAGGAAAATCTTGAAAGAAGGAAACTTAAGGAAACTTAAGTGTCACCGAAAAAACTTTCTTGTTACACAGAAAACATTTCGTTGAAAAAAATATTTCGATATGCAAATACGAAAATATTGGTGACGTGGAAAGAAACTTCGATGCTTTAGTAAAATTTTCAGTTGCAGAGAAAAATCTTGTTTATATATAAAAAACTTGCGATCGTACAGAAAATACTTTTGTTGCAAAGAAGAAACTTATGATGATCGAAAATGTTTCAATATACAAAGAAGCACACTTTGGTGATACGAAAAAAAAATTGACATTAAGAAAGAAAATTCCTGATGTTGTGGAAAAATTGTCAATTGCACAAAAATATTTTTGTCTTTCAACATAAAAATTTGGTGCTCGCGAAGAAAAACTTGTAACTATATGTTAAAAATTTCAGTTATCGCAAAGAACGAATATTATTGGAAAAAAAAATTTTATTCTACACTTAGTAATTTTCATATGAAAAGAAGAAAACTTTTGTGATATTTGAAAAAAACGTGTTATTACAGAAAAAAATCTTTGATGCAAAAAATATTTCAGTATGCAAAGAAGAAAAAGTTGGTGATACTGAAAATTCTTGCGACGACGAAAAATTGTAGAGAAACAAAGACGAAACTTGAGGCAAAGTGAAAATTCTTGATGTTCTAGAAAAATTGTCAATTGTACAGAAAAAAATTTTTTTGTCATTCAGCATAAAAATTTGGTGCTGGTGAAGAACAACTTGTAGCTACATTTTAAAAAATTCTGTGATCGTGAAGAACGAATATGATTGTAAAAATTTTCAATTCTAACTTGGTAACTTTCATGTGTTATCTCCGAAGGATTTTCAGGCGGGAAATCCTGAGTTATGAAAATTGAGCTATTGTGCCTTAATTTCTCTTTGATTGTATAAGTTTCTTGGTAACAATAAAAATAATGTGCGATAAAATGTTTCTTATAGCGGTTTCCCGAATTTTCATGAGCAATTTTTTTGTTCGCACTCTTACCTTATTTTCTTCTTCGAATATAGGGCCTCAAATTTCGTTATGAATTTTCTGCGGGGATCTTTGGAATAATTAAAGCGGTTTTGGAATAATCTTTGCCCTTTAATTGAAATTTTTCCGAATAGATTCTGATTTTACAAATTATTGACAGTCTGTTTTGATTAATTTTTCTAGTTATTGCTAACTACTAGATTTGAAATTTACAAAGGTTTTAAATTCAATCTTACTTACAATCTTGTAGGCGATGCGTTGTTTTCTTGGACAGTTTAAATTGTTTTTAAAAATGTTTCCTGAGATTTCTCACTCTCTCGATTTCGCCAAGATTTACAGGTTACAATATTTTCGCAGTCTTTTACAATACTAGTCCGAATTGTTTATAAATACACATACTTATAACGTAAGGCATTTGGAGTCGCGAATGCCTTAACTGGTTTGTACGCCTAATTTTAGGACCGAAAATTCGTATCTCTTCTTTTTTTTCGGATACTAGAGAATGTGATATTCTCGCAAATTTTGATGAGGGGTTTTGACAACCCAAATTTCCAACAATCAAATCGATCAATTATCCGATAGTGATCGTCGGCACGCAGGGGATCACCCTCGAAATTAGGTTCACTGATTTCTGTTGGGAGCTATTACGGAGGATTGACTTTTCCCGACTTGATATTGACCAATTCGAATTATCGATGATCGGAGAACGTATTAGGTTCATGATTTATCCGCGACTGAATTTTTAATTATCGATTTAGTGTGAGGAGGGCCTGAGTGCTTTGGTTTTCTGGTGGGCGAAAATTTCGACAGGTGTTGATGCGCATTGATTGCGACAGGGTGAATATTTCGCTGTTGGGAAATTGAGTAAAGAATTTTTGATGTAGCAGGAAGTAGCCTGAATTATATTTTATTTTGTCGAGTTGGAATGAGTCTTAATGTTTTTTTGTGAATTTTTATGCTTGTTTCTGACTTGGGGGTTGTTTTGGGGTTGATGATTTTAGGGGTTATTATGGCTTGCCGAGAGGGTCTCGGTGAGCTGGACAAATGGGCGTATTATTTAAAAGTTATGCCAATTGTTAGGTTATTGTTGTTTATTTAACTAGCTCCATGGTTTATTGACCGAATTTGAGAGTTGTTGGATTGTTTTCTGGCGCTTATGGCGCGGTGTTCTGAGCCTAATGCTAGGGCGAAAAGTGGCGTTCATTTATTTATTGGAGGGGGTTAAAGATTTTTGGGTGAATTTGTTAATAACAATTTTGATTATTGTCCGATTTTGTTGAGCAAGGGCTTGAACTCTTTGGTTTGTTGGCCCACTCGTTTTTTGTTGGGGGCGGTTTTGCCCTAGCGAAGCATGGCTCGCCGAAACTTCTCCCGAGTTTTACTAGACGCTGGACCCAATGAAACAAATGTGGATATATTCAAAAATAAATAACCATACGATATACATTAGGACTAAACAAATTTATTACACGCCGTGCAATAAGTCGAGTTTATCGCACGCTGCACTTCGCGCTGCGTGCTTCAGACTTGACTTCTACACGATGTGGCTTAAAATAGTATAGACCACTCGGGCATAAACTTCGTTTTCAACGAATGTGAATACAGACCTCGCCTTCGGCTCAGTCTGTAAACTTCACATTCGTCGAAAACGAAATTTGTGCCCTTGTACTCTAATGTACTATATTCGCTAATAAGGTTGAAAAGCAAGAAAATATTGCATTCAGTAATGGAATAATCAATTCTGAGAAATTACGGAATACCACTTGTTGAAGGTGGCGCCCTCTTAGTTGGTTATCCCTTCGAAGTCTCATGAAATAATAGTATATGACGTTATATAACTGACGAATGTGACGTTATAACTCGAGCCGAAGGCGAGGGTTATAATCACCTGAGTCAGAAAATACTTTTACTGCCAAGTGGCACACGATATTTTAAGCCTCGAGGACTGAAAACTACGATTTAACCGAGCGAAGCGAGGCAGCAGTTTCCTGGGGAGTATTACCGACAGCGTTTGCATGTTCAGCACCCCACTTGGAAGATAATTTACCGGATAAGTTTATCGACTGATGAGAGACGTGATGAAGAAACGCGGGAAATATTTGGGCGCGCGAGGGTCTTTAGTGGATTGTACTCTCCTCACACGAATTAGTACGAGAGAAAAAACATTCTGGTTTCCCGTAACAATCAAATCAAATCAGAAAACCTGCATTTCAGTGAAATTTTCATTTACTAGGATATGAGCGTGCATGATTTTGATAGTGGTTTATGTATAGTATTTATTTATTTGTTAAAAGAGGAATTGATTTTGGCATTCTTTGTGTTTTAACTTGCAAAAGAATTTAAGGAATGATTTGAAAATATTTTCAGAATAATTTTTCACGTTATACATGATAAACGTTATTTTTTATTAAAAGTATTTAATAATTCCACGCCAAGTGCGTTAACCCCTGTCCCTTTTGAAAATTGATAGCGATTCTTTTCTACAATTGAGGGCGGATGGGGTTGAAAAACATTCTCAAATTTCTCTGACAGCCCAGTTCGAAGACATGATTCCTTTTGGCTTTTCTTTTTTGTTCACTATTCAATACTATTCAATGAAGTTTACTCATTTTTTAGTTCAACTGCAATTTTTTCTGATGAATGCAGTGAGATGAGTGTGGTTGAATGAATAAATAAAGTCTCGTTATGAGTCGATGAGGAAATGGAAGTGTACGAAATTTAACCTCATCTTCTCAATTTGTAATGTTCAACAATGTATTGTGTAATTTAATAGAAAACCTAGCAAATTTGCTGGATATTTCTCAATAGAATTCCAATAGACATCCTATAGAATTCCAATACAATTTTGTCATGCCTATATACATCTACATAGAAAGAGTCCAATTTATCTCAAAAAAATTACATTTTCCGAATTTTACATTTAAAAAACCATCTGAAGATGTGCGTAGAGTTAGTCGTGGTAAGGTACTTGCTTAGGCTCAATTGTACCATCGTCTGTCAACTAAACCGCCAGATAACAGCCAGTTAGCCCATACGAATCACAGAGGGATAAATTTATCTGGGGGTTTGAATAGCTATCAGGACTTGGTGCAACCGGGCCTCAATTAGTTATATCTGGTGAATATTTCACAATGTAAGAAAGACACGAAATTTGCATCATATATTGTTGAGCATATTGAAAAATAATTTCCAAAATTTTCAGTTTTTTTCCACACTAACTTTTGAGATATTCATTGTCAAGAATCGAAAAAAAAACAAAAAAATAATTTTTGACAAGGCATTTCTCAAAGTCACGTGGAAAAAATACTTCAAATTTTGAAAATTGTTTTTCAACGTGCTCAACCATATATGATCTAAATTTCGTGTCTTTCTTACATTGCGAAATTTTCACCAGGTATAATTGACTGAGAAAGTATCTTAAGGCTTATAATCGTATAAAAAAAGTTGTTTCAAAATTATTTTAGTCACTTGGGTACTGGATTTTCGAAAAATTGACTTTTGAGAGCGATTACAAAGCTTTTATTCGGAAGCGACATAGATCATTCGGTCGATTCAGCCTCCAGATCAATATTAATATCAATCTAGAACTCCGAAAATTATCGTTTATTTAGTTTCAGCTTTATATCAAATGTAAAACTTGAAGCTGCCCTAGTTGCTTATGAGGCGTCAGTAGCAAGAGCCTCGGTGAAGTCAAAAATAAATATTGACAAAAGAGAAAACCTGCCTCTTCAAGAACTTATTTTCAATAGCCCACGACACACAGTAACTGGTCTCAACAAAACTTGGAGAACTTATAGCAAACCCTAAACATAGGGTTACTACCACCTAAATCTCTCCGGAGTTTCAGAGCCATTCGAAAACGTCCATTCATTTTTTTCCCCTAGTTTTTGTCTATTGAGTTTTCATAGTTTCATCTATATTCTATTGGTTTTTTCCCATTTACAGAGCACAAAAGCAGCTGCGGAATTTTCCGACAGAATCTATAAATAAAGATTTTTTCTATAAATTTTGTTTATGTATGTTTTTGCTTCCGAGTGGAAGCCTTGTATTTGACCGATTGTTCGACTCTTTATTTTTAATTGCAAATTGTCTAGAATATTATGAAATGTGAAAAAACGATGTTTTTAGGTCATGTCTGTATGTATGTGCTGGAAAATTCCACATTTTGATGATTAATTTTTAGAAAATTCAACATAACTACGGTGAAATTTGTCGATAAAAATCTAAAATTTTGACTCATGGTAGCTATGATTATGCTTCACTTTGGTGCGCCGTTGCAGCTCGATCGGCCCAGTAGTTCCTAAGATATAACAACTTCTTTAAATTTCGTTTTTCCTCAATATCTCAAAATTTACTGGACGAATTTCTATTTTTTTTTCAGAATACTCGCCTTGATAGGCCCTATCTAGATCAATCAAAATATCTACATTGGTTCGGATGAAATTTTACGATGTTGCCGTTTTTCTGTTTTATCCTCAAAAATCTTATTTACACGATAAGTCAATAAAAAATAGAGATAGCGAGTTGAAATTTTGTGCACTTATAGCTCTCATAACATCAAAGGCTCGTATTGTGGGTGGGCGCAATCGGTCAAACCGTTCCTGAGATATTCAACCTTTTGTGTGATGTATTTCCTTAAATATCTCATGAACTAGTTGACGGAT
Organism: Diachasma alloeum; assembly: GCF_001412515.2. Lineage (NCBI taxonomy): Eukaryota > Metazoa > Arthropoda > Insecta > Hymenoptera > Braconidae > Diachasma > Diachasma alloeum. The sequence goes on from NW_021681062.1 coordinate 105,354, forward strand.
ATCAATTTTTTTTTCAAAATACTCGTCTCAGTGGGCACTATTTAGATGAATCAAAATATGTATACCCGTTCATATAAAAATCGAGAGATATTGCCATTTTTAAGTTTTTTTTTCATATTTTCAGTCTTGTATACCCAATAATTTGATAAAAAATGGGGATAGCAAGTTGAAATTTGGTATGATTATAGCTTCCATGATAGTAAAGGATTAAACTCTGGATGGGCGCAATCGGTCGGATGGTTTTCGAGAAAATCATTTTTTTATGAAAGTTCATTTTACCAACAAGTTAAATATCTCTCTCTAAACACCCTGGAGAATGTCGGTATCTGTCGCAGGGACAGAATGTGAAGTGATATGGTGAAACTATTTCAAAAATTGAATGAAAGTATGGTCATATTGAGTCATCGTTTCATGACCCCTAGAAACTTTTCCGACACTTTTTAGGAACCGGTATATATGCGTGGGTGTGGGTGTGTGTGTGTTTTTTTATCTTCCGAGGTCTTAGAGCAAATGTACCTAACCGCACGATAGTGAGCAGTAAACTGCGACGCCCTGTGTGTGGCCCTCACCCACTAAACCACTTGACCCCAGGAATTCGTCGACCGTTCTTTCTCTCGCGGTACCACCGTTAAGTATTACTTAGCGAGGGAGGTCTCAGCTGTTTGCTCTTCCACCATGACTTCATCCACAGTACGTCGCCCTGCCCCACTGAGATGTTATGTGTGGGTAGGAGGTTCCAATAAATTCCTCATTTATTTTGCAGCTCTGCGCTTTCGTTCCTCCTCTCTAAACTTCTTCGTAACGCTGGCCGTGAAGCTACTTGTTGCATCCCAGGCCGCCTGTGATGACAGCATAGCTTCCACCAATTTCTCAGGCAAGAGATGCCTTCCGAGTGTAGACTCCCAGTTACTCCGGATCTCGCTGAAACGTGGGCACGTGAATAACACGTGCTCTGCATCCTCATCCACTCCTACGCAGGTCGGGCACTTCGGAGAATCCTCATATTTGTATTTATACAGATGCTTTCGGAAACACCCATGCCCTGATAGCAACTGGGTCAGGTAGTAATTGACCTCTCCATGATGACGATTCAGCCGTACATTTATCGTTGGGATCAGACGATGGGTCTTCCCTTGGTGGAGTTGTCCCACTTCAGCTGCCATCGGCGCACGCTGTTCTGTCTCTCTTTAGTCCTGAGTTCTGATGCGCTCAGTGTGACTGTTCTCCTCCGCTGATATAAAGATCTGCGTTCCTCAACCAGTACCTCTATTGGTAACATTCCAGGAGTAGTGTAATAATGCCGGTTCTGGCGCAACGTTTTTTGCGTCGACCTGGTCGTTGGGGCCTAGTAGGGAGGTCAGATGAAAGTGGGCGTCTGGTTGATTAATTCGCGGGGTCGCAGTTTCATTCGCCGGGTTGCGGTTTCATTCGCGGGGTCGCGGTTTAATTCGCGGTTTGATTAATTAATTTGCGGGTTTTCCCTCGAAGTCATGAAAGGGTTAATTAATTCGCGGCGTCGCGGTTTAATTCGCGGTTTGATTAATTAATTCGCGGTTTGATCCGCGGGGTCACGGTTTAATTCGCGGTTCAGTTTGCGGTTTGATTAATTAATTCGCGATTGTTTCCCTCGAAGTGATGAAAGGGTTAATTAATTCTCAGGTCGCGGTTTGATTCGCAGATTAATTCCGCAAATCACGGCTAAATTCGAGGATCGATTGATTAATTAATCAATTAGTATACCCAAACTTCTCAGTACACTGCCGCGAGGGGTGAAAGGGTTAACTAATTCGCTGCTGTAGAAATCATAGAAGGGGCTCCTCTTCTTCTTCAAACATTGACACCTGGCTCCACTTAACATGTCTGAACTTGAGTTTTCCGGTACTTTCTCGTTTGCTGCCCCCCCTTCGTGTGAAATTGTTGTTGATAACGATATCAATATATAAATATTTATTTAAAAAAACATTTTCCTGTCACATGTCTGAACTTGAGATTTCCCGTCTTTCTCATCTGCCGCCCCCACCCCCTTCGTGTGAAATTGTTGTTGATAACGATATCAATATGTAAATATTTATTTTAAAAAGAAGAGTTCAGAAGGGGAGGGAGTATGTATATCTGCAAAGGCAGAGGATCAGTCATTCAAAAACTTAGGTACCCCCACCAATTTGGCATAGTNAGGCAGAGGATCAGTCATTCAAAAACTTAGGTAGCCCCACCAAATTGGCATAGTCCTCGACAAATTTTGCACGTTGTAGTAGGAGGAGTTTCCGAAGAATCTCCATCTGCTACAAATTGATAAGAATGGAAATGCATTGGAAGATGTCCGAACGCAATCTTTNATGAATACGCGGATTTATATATGAAAACTAACGTCTTGTAGCCGGCCGATATTTTCGAGAATTTTCGATGGATTTGTTTCGCCTCATAGAACTTGGACCCCCTTAATTATTATACTGCGTCAGGGCTGGCGTTTGATGCAATGTTAAAAATCACTAGAGTTCAATTGGATTGGATTGTCGCAGTGTTCAAACCGATATGGAAGGGCAAATAACCACTACATGGGAGCTGATGAGTATAACCCTGAAGAAGAAAAATCGTATTTAATGTATCTGGATGTAAAAAACTTATATGGAGCAGCAATGAATCATCATTTGCCGAATGGGAACGTCTGTTGGCTGAAAGATTGGTCATCCCTCAACGTCCTGAGGATTCCAAATGACTCAGAGACTGGATACATGCTGGAGGTTGANACACACTCACATATTTATCTATATAAACAAATTTCACCTTGATTTTCCGCTGGCTCTTTAGTGTCTTTATCATGAACAACATGGNGCAAAAAAAAATTACGTCATTCATTATACGAATTTTAAACAATATTGTAGTTTGGGCTTGAAAATTACTAGAATTCATAGAATCTTAAAGTTCTCTCAGAGCTTATGGTTAAAAAAAAATATTGATTTAAATACCAATTACCGGAAAAATTCCCAGAATAACTTTGAAATTTTTTTTATAAATTAACGAATAATGCTGTTTTTGGAAAAACGATGGAGAACGTTAGAAAACATCTGGATGTAAAACTAGTTTCAAATTGGGAGGAACGATGGGGTGCTGAGAGTTGGACATCGAAAACAAACTTTCATAGCAGTATTATCTTTGATAAGGATTTGGTAATAATTCAAATGAGTCGTACAAAAATTAAATTTAATAAGCCAATATACATAGGTTTCAGTATTCCAGACATTTCTAAAACATACATTTACGATTTTCACTATAATTATGTAAAAAATACTTTTAACGATAGAGCAAAATTATTGTACACAGACACTGATATTCTTATTTATCATTTTAAAGTGGAGGATATTTATGAAATTATGAAAAGTGATATCGATCAATTCGACACTTCAGATTATCTAATAAATAATGTATATAATATTATTATTATTCTCTAAAGAATAAGAAGAAATTAGGTTTAATGAAAGATGAGAATCATGGTAAAATCATGACTGAGTTCGTGGGNAATGAGTCACATGATTCTTTTTCAACTAATCACGTAAGATTTTACAGAGTGTACAAGCGTAGACACACTCACATATTTATCTATATAAACAAATTTCACCTTGATTTTCCGCTGGCTCTTTAGTGTCTTTATCATGAACAACATGGATGCTAACGCATGTAAAAGATGCATATGAAATGATGAAAACCAATAGGAGACCCAGGGAAATTCAACAATGGCTTAATCACATCAAAAGACAATCGAAAAAAATTAATGCATTATTGAAGGAGAGTGCGTGCATGCATGAAAAATTTCGACAGGAAAGAATGCATCACTACACATGGAACTCGAATTTGTTTAGTTGGTACACAAAATTCAAAAGTTAAACGTAAAACACTTATATGTGACAGGTGTTTGTGTCACTTTTTCAAAAAAGAGGCCTACACTAATCATAGGGTTGATTGTGTATCAATCAATAAGTGTCGAATGATTTTTTCTCATCGTGATGAAAAATATTTAAAATTTCAAAATTTCAAAAATCAACTGACTGTTCCATTTGTTATATACGCTGATCCTGAGTGTTTATTGGAAAAAGTGTCCGATGACAATGATGTAAATACCAAAATATAATAAAATCACGTACCATTCAGTGTTGCATTTTATGTGAAATGTAGCTGTGATAACTCAAAATCGGAACTCTCTATTTATCGTGGAAAAGACTGTGTAGAGTGGTTTATTGAGCAGCTACGTATTTT
>NW_021681062.1:109926-115312 GCF_001412515.2 Diachasma alloeum
TATAAAGCATGCTTGGACCAGCATAAAAATGTTCGGATGTCGCAAAATATGATCAGATCCATCAAACATGATGTGTTCACAATTAATCAAACAAAACTAGCTCTAAGTTGGCATGATGATAAGCGCATTCTTCTGCGAAACACAACAGATAGTTTGCCTCACGGATTTAAAAACAATGATATTGTAAATAACTTATAAAAGAAAAAGGGTGAGAAAATGAAAAATTAAATTTTTCGAAAAAAAATATTTCTTTATTCAATAAAAATTCCTCATATCTGTGTCTCCTCAATTCACCCAACGATTACACTACTGGTTCCATCTTCTTTTGTTACTAGAAAAAATAATAGTGCAACAAGCCAAATAATGAATATGGGAATAGTGCTGTTGCTAAAAAAATATAGCAACGGATGACTGCTCACCTTTTTACACTCATATAAGAACTTATCTAGTTGTACATAAGACTGTGGGAGAAATTTAACGTATTTTTGCACCATCTTTGTAACATTGAGATTTCTCATAGTGATATATTTTGCTGATATATCTACAAATGGCTGATATCCAATCATCGTTGCATATGATGTATAAGCCTCACATGCTGTCTTGACTTGAAGAATACCTGTGCCTGAGATATTCATTGCATCTCTCGATTCGCCTTCACATGAAAAATTAACCTCCTCTTTCTCGGGCACTGAGTTAGCCACCCCTTTCCAGTTTGTTTCCAATGTGATGCAAAGGTAGAACTCACTTTGATACTGCAATTAGCAAGAGGTGAAAGTTGTCCGCTGGTCATAAACATTGCAGCCCCACAAATTGGTTGAGAAGTAGCATCATAGAATGGGTAATTTAGTTTACAAATATACTCATAATCATCTGTGCTCAAACATTCGGCAATGTCTTTAGAGTGTGCCAAGGTATAATAATATTGGCTAAGNGATTCGCCTTCACATGAAAAATTAACCTCCTCTTTCTCGGGCACTGAGTTAGCCACCCCTTTCCAGTTTGTTTCCAATGTGATGCAAAGGTAGAACTCACTTTGATACTGCAATTAGCAAGAGGTGAAAGTTGTCCGCTGGTCATAAACATTGCAGCCCCACAAATTGGTTGAGAAGTAGCATCATAGAATGGGTAATTTAGTTTACAAATATACTCATAATCATCTGTGCTCAAACATTCGGCAATGTCTTTAGAGTGTGCCAAGGTATAATAATATTGGCTAAGCAGGAGGTAGTCGCCCCGAGGTTGAATGTACGCTGACCCTTGGTGGTTGCCGAACACTTGAGCCGGAGGATATGGATACATTTTGTACAATTCCTATGTCTTTGAATTTAACAGTAGAATTTTCAATATTACATCTAATTTTCCATCATCAAATCCAAACTTTACCTTCAATTTTTCTAGTAAATCATCAGAACGTAGTTGTTCAATCGAAAGAGGGAGAAACAATGAGTGATCCTATCTCTTTGCAATGAAATTATTGACAGCACTTTCCAGTTTTGTATAAGTGAATAATTCAAAATTAATGACTTCTGCGTTTGCAGAATATATGGGATCAATTATGGTTTCCAGAAAATACATGTACATATCCAGCTCGATTTCCAAACGTTTGCACCCAATATCGGATGCTATCGAGCATTCGATGATGAAGGAATGATGGGAATTTGCCCTCTTTTTGTGGCTCTTTAATTAAAATGACGGCCTTTAAAAAATCTTCGATACAGGTTTCATTTTTATTTCTCAATTAATCCAGCTGATCATGTAGGTGATGTAATCCTATTTGAGCTATATGCCTGTGACAATCTTTGATCGTTTGATTCAATATTTCCTCAGAGTTGAGTTGGATTTCATTCAATGATCCGAAACGAGTTTCTGTGATAATTCCAACATATCCAGAAGGTAGACATTTACTTTCCAGAGACACTGATTGGTCCATGTATTTTTCTTCTTTCTGAACCCACCGCAACCGATTTTCACCACAAAGCACTGTCACGCATGTAATAGCCTCTGCATAATATTTACATGTATGATTCATATATTTTAGTTCATCACGTGTGATGACTGGCATTTGAGGAATTATTGTCTTCTAGTCAACGTGTGTTGCTAGCTTCCACTCAGCTGTCCATTCATAATGCAACCCATTGGACGTTGGAAAACCATATTCACAAAAATGCATAGAGTGACGGAATGATGCTATGAGTAGTTGAAATGCTAAAACCGTGGCCAATATATTGTCTTATCCAAAGAATCCACTCCGCTGGTAAAATTACGATTAGCCTGATGGTTCATATTGGAATTCCCCCATCAAGATTTTCTTCATCGATCCAACCATTAGAAGTGTTTTTGAACTCCAAACTTTTGACAGATCGCCCATTGCCAGTTTCCTCTCACAAGGTGATATTGAAATATTTTGACTGTTATTGACGCCTCCTCGCAAACACCGTCACGAATCGATTAATTTTGATAAATTCGGCCCCAAAACTCGGCCCCAAAAACTCGGCCCCAAAACTCGGCTCCGAAAACTCGGCCCCAAAGGACGATTCTGAAACTGTTCTCCCGGTAACTCATTTTCATCTCGTCCACAAAATTTGGCTCCAAACCGTCGTCTCCAAGAGTGTGACCTCAACCGCCACCCCTCGAAGAAAAAACTCGGCCCCAAATATCGATGTCGACTGGTCCATAAGTTCAGTGTAACGTCAACAACTGCATGAGTTATATGGCAACAAATGAACATGACTTTGAAATTTACACACAGCCAACGTAATGGTCTGCTGCTTATTCACCAAGGGCACTCCTTGTCTATACATCACGAAAAAGAAGGCAAAATCATATGGAGATGCCGCAACAAATTTTGCTCCGCAAGGGTGCATACTGATTGTTAGCTTCCCTCAGGGAAAATTCTCAGAGACACATCATAACGACAAACATAACAGCCAAAGGATGAGAGCGCGAAATGTTCAAAATAAAACACAAAAAATTGAAGAAAGTTATCATAATGATTTTTCACGTAGTTGGAAATTTGTCAATGAATTACTCCCATCTAATTCGTACATATATGCACCAGAAAGACATTCCTTCGGTAGGAATCCCAATCAGGCTAAGCAACATATGAAACCATTTGGGTTCAGTAACCAACATATCACCGTACCTCTGGTCACGGACGAATCACCTAACCAGTGGCAAATTTCACATCAGATTTCCGTCGCAAGAGAATCGATCAAACAGAAACACAAAATGTTGAAATTGAGTAAAGAGCCTGCTGATAATGCTGTGAATGATATTGAAAGCCATGCTTCTGCACTTGAAGGCCTGTCCCGAAAAACCCGGAATGAAAATGTGATCAACAATAGTAACATTGTAGCCTATATAAATTCTGAACCTGCAACCAGTATCCATCCAAACATTCATAAATCACGTGATGGTATTCGATATGAGAAACGCAAACAATATGATTGTTGAGGTTTAGGTAGGGTGTGTAGACACAATAAAACACTTGTATCGAAATAAAAAAAGATAGTTTATTGTATTAATCGTGGTTCGTAATAATAGTTCTATTCGTAACTCGTTTAGTTCGCATGTATATCACTTTTTATTGAGAGAGATCTCACTGGGCGCTTGACTAGGCGTTAGTCCGTGCACGACTGACTGGTCTGGCGGGAACACACGCCGCGGTAGCATCACTGTACCCAAGCCAAAGTACGCAAGACTGCCGCTAGAGGCGCTCATAGTCTTAACACTCCCTCTCGACTCTATCGGTCATCTTGCCTATTCCTGAGTAACTTAAAATATTAATTAGTAGGTCCGCTCGTTCCTGTGATTGTTTCTCTCATTGATGTAGTCTTTGCTGTTATTTGAACGTTTTGTTTTGCTCTCGTCGTTCCGTCGTTCATTTATTCTTATTACTCTCGTTCTTAATTCGTTTTTCTGAAACCAGTAAAATATTCATGGAAATGCATTCAATCGTTCTCGTTTAAAATTTCAAACGTCAGTCGTTTATGTATTTCAAATGACAAAGGTTTTGTAAAGATATCGACTAATTGATTCTTTGAGCTAATCCATTCAATTTCGACTAATTTTAATCTAACACATTCTTTTATGTAATGTTCTTTGACATCGATCATATGTCTTAATTTGTTACCCCCATCAACCTTTACGCTTGCTATCGCGGCCCTATTGTCACACCAGAGTTTCACTGGATAAAAGTTTTCAGTCAGTATGAGCTTTAGAGAATTCGTTCTTCCTACGATATTTTGGCAGGCTTCACTCATTGCCACGTATTCTGCTTGGCAAGTAGACAGAGCCACGTATGGATGTTTGTGCGTTTTCCAAGCTATAGTATCTCCGTACAATCGTATAATGTATCCGCTCGTTGTCAGAGAGTTTTTGCAATCTGCGAAGCTTGCATCAGTAAAGCCTTGTATGTCCTCTCGTTTGGCTGTATATTTTAGACTCAGTTTCTTCATTCCTTTTATGTATCGCAACACTCTTTTTACCATTTTCCAATCGTTTTCTGTTGGATAATCTGATGACTGCTTAATACATTCACTGCATACGAAATATCAGGTCTTGTTGCATTAGCTAGGTAGAGCAAGCTTCCTATCGCTTCACGATAGGGTATGTTTTGTGCTGTTCTTGTTTGTTCAACATCGTTCTGTTCGTAATTCTCCTCTCGTTTTCTACGGTCGTGATTTGATGCTTGAGTGGTTAGCATTGGAGTTCGTTGTGGATGCATACCGTCGAACTTGAATCTCATTAGTATTTTATCGATATACAGGGTGTCCCAGGTCAACGCGTTTTCCTTTGACAGGGGGGTAGGGGATGGAATTTGAAACAGAAAGTTCCTTTGCCATTTTTCAATCAAATGAATAAATTATGAGTTATGAACAATTTAAGTTGACCAATCACGAGCGCGCTACAGCGGTAAGTCAGGGACGGCGTCGGGCGCACATGTGTATGTGCCCGAAATTGAATTTCATTATGAAACGTTATTTTTTTTTTATAAACACCTATCTGTGCATGGGGGCTATCCAAAACTCGAAGAAAAAAGTTCAAAAGTCGAACAGTCGATTTTTCACGAATTAATCAAGTGCCATTGTTAATGCAATTACTTTTTTAGACGGATTTTCTCGTTATTTTTTTTTATACCCTCAAAGTATTTTCAAGGGGCTATCCAAAACTCGAAGAAAAAAGTTGAAAATTCCAACAGTCGATTTTCCACGAATTAATCAAATGCCATTGTTTATGCAAATACTTTTTTGGACGGATTTCCTGATTATTTTTTTTTATACCCTCAAAGTATTTTCAAGGGGCTATCCAAAACTCGAAGAAAAAAGTTGAAAATTCCAACAGTCGATTTTCCACGAATTAATCAAATGCCATTGTTTATGCAAAT
>NW_021681062.1:117481-118503 GCF_001412515.2 Diachasma alloeum
TCTATCTCGATATGCTCTGTATTTTTCTGAAGTATTCATTCACCATTCCAGGTCAAATGTTGATAAACACATGTTTGTGAAAAAAAATTGTTCGTGAAAAATTTAAGTATGTAAGTTTGTATTTAAGTATGTAAGTTTGTGAAACCAAATAAACAAAGAGAATGATGAATAAAAAGAATGATACTCATCTCTAATCATCTTAGTCATTTCCAAGAGTTCACGACTTTTCAACTCACCAAAAGGGGAAATATTGTGAATTTCATATGAAAAATTTCGCTAAAAACTCATGAAACCAGTCCCTCAAACTAAAAACTTTTGACAAATATTCTCAATATTATCTTACCTGCCTCGGACATGTGGGAGAAAACTTACCTTAAGTTTCATCGACTATTATTTTCGTTAAAAATAGATTTTCATTTTTTTGAAAAGCAATAACACCTCCGCAATAATTTCTTTGACTACAGCGATTCCAAAGCATGATTTCACGTACGAGCCTATGTGATTTCAAGGATATCAGTGATGACAGTAATTTGATTGATTTCACGGATCATTTCAGCTCGTAGTGACACCATCATTCCAGGAGCTACTAGCCCCTCAGCAATATTAAAGAAGAAAATTAACGAAAAATCCCTCCGGAGAAGTGGAGGCATTAATTACAAGGATTAATTGAAAGTTGATTGTGACTTTCTTTTCATTTTTGGATAGCCCCTTGGAATTGGTTTCGAGGAATACTAAGAATGAAGCCAAAATCCGCCCAGAAAAGTAATTGCATCAACAATGGCAGTGAATAACTGTTAAAAAATCGACTGGCCATGTTTTAAACTTTTTTCTTCGAGTTTTGGATAGCCCCTTGAAAATACTTTGAGGGTATAAAAAAAATAACAAGAAAATCCGTCTAAAAAACTAATTGCATTAACAATGGCACTTGATTAATTCCTGTAAAATCGACTGTTGGAATTTTCAACTTTTTTCTTCGAGTTTTGGATAGCCCCTTGAAAATACTTTGAGGGTATAAAAAAAAA